>NW_027017547.1:0-67635 GCF_036013445.1 Caloenas nicobarica
ACAGAGCCCGACAGGGCCCGACAGGGCCCGACAGAGCCCAGTAGAGCCCGACAGAGCCCGACAGAGCCCGACAGAGCCCGACAGGGCCCAGTAGAGCCCAGTAGAGCCCGACAGAGCCCAGTAGAGCCCGACAGAGCCCGACAGAGCCCGACAGAGCCCGACAGGGCCCAGTAGAGCCCGACAGAGCCCGACAGGGCCCGACAGAGCCCGACAGAGCCCGACAGAGACCAGTTGAGCCCGACAGAGCCCGACAGAGCCCGACAGAGCCCAACAGGGCCTGACAGGGCCCAGTAGAGCCCGACAGAGCCCGACAGAGCCCGACAGAGTCCGACAGAGCCCAGTAGAGCCCGACAGAGCCCGACAGAGCCCGACAGGGCCCGACAGAGCCCGACAGAGCCCAACAGGGCCCAGTAGAGCCCGACAGAGACCGACAGAGCCCGACAGAGCCCGACAGAGCCCAGTAGAGCCCGACAGAGCCCGACAGAGCCCGACAGAGCCCGACAGGGCCCGACAGAGCCCGACAGGGCCCGACAGGGCCCGACAGAGCCCGACAGAACCCGACAGGGCCCGACAGAGCCCGACAGGGCCCAGTAGAGCCGGACAGAGCCCGACAGAGCCCGACAGAGCCCGACAGAGCCCAGTAGAGCCCGACAGAGCCCGACAGAGCCCGACAGAGCCCAGTAGAGCCCAACAGAGCCCGACAGGGCCCGACAGGGCCCGACAGGGCCCAGTAGAGCGCGACAGAGCCCGACAGAGCCCAGTAGAGCCCAGTAGAGCCCGACAGAGCCCGACAGAGCCCGACAGAGCCCGACAGGGCCCGACAGAGCCCGACAGAGCCCGACAGGGCCCGACAGGGCCCGACAGAGCCCGACAGGGCCCAGTAGAGCCCGACAGAGCCCGACAGAGCCCAGTAGAGCCCAGTAGAGCCCGACAGGGCCCGACAGGGCCCGACAGGGCCCAGTAGAGCCCGACAGAGCCCGACAGAGCCTGACAGAGCCCGACAGGGCCCGACAGGGCCCGACAGAGCCCGACAGGGCCCAGTAGAGCCCGACAGAGCCCGACAGAGCCCAGTAGAGCCCGACAGAGCCCGACAGGGCCCAGTAGAGCCCGACAGAGCCCGACAGAGCCCGACAGAGCCCGACAGGGCCCGACAGAGCCCGACAGAGCCCGACAGGGCCCGACAGGGCCCGACAGAGCCCGACAGGGCCCAGTAGAGCCCGACAGAGCCCGACAGAGCCCAGTAGAGCCCAGTAGAGCCCGACAGAGCCCGACAGGGCCCGACAGGGCCCAGTAGAGCCCGACAGAGCCCGACAGAGCCTGACAGAGCCCGACAGGGCCCGACAGGGCCCGACAGAGCCCGACAGGGCCCAGTAGAGCCCGACAGAGCCCGACAGGGCCCAGTAGAGCCCGACAGAGCCCGACAGAGCCCGACAGAGCCCGACAGGGCCCGACAGGGCCCGACAGAGCCCGACAGGGCCCGACAGAGCCCGACAGAGCCCGACAGGGCCCAGTAGAGCCCGACAGAGCCCGACAGAGCCCGACAGAGCCCAGCAGAGCCCGACAGAGCCCAGTAGAGCCCGACAGAGCCCGACAGAGCCCGACAGAGCCCAGTAGAGCCCGACAGAGCCCGCCAGGGCCCGACAGGGCCCGACAGGGCCCAGTAGAGCCCGACAGAGCCCGACAGAGCCCAGTAGAGCCCAGTAGAGCCCGACAGAGCCCGACAGGGCCCGACAGAGCCCGACAGGGCCCGACAGGGCCCAGTAGAGCCCGACAGAGCCCGACAGAGCCCGACAGGGCCCAGTAGAGCCCAGTAGAGCCCGACAGAGCCCAGTAGAGCCCGACAGAGCCCGACAGAGCCCGACAGAGCCCGACAGGGCCCGACAGGGCCCGACAGAGCCCAGTAGAGCCCGACAGAGCCCGACAGAGCCCGACAGAGCCCGACAGGGCCCGACAGAGCCTGACAGAGCCCGAGAGGGCCCAGTAGAGCCCGACAGAGCCCGACAGAGCCCGACAGAGCCCGACAGAGCCCAGTAGAGCCCGACAGAGCCCGAGAGAGCCCGACAGAGCCCGACAGAGCCCGACAGGGCCCGAGAGAGCCCGACAGAGCCCAGTAGAGCCCGACAGAGCCCGACAGAGCCCGACAGAGCCCGACAGGGCCCGACAGGGCCCGACAGGTCCCGACAGGGCCCGACATTGCCCAGTAGAGCCCGACAGAGCCCGACAGAGCCCGACAGGGCCCGACAGGGCCGGACAGAGCCCGACAGAGCCCGACAGGGCCCGACAGGGCCCGACAGGGCCCGACAGAGCCCAGTAGAGCCCGACAGAGCCCGACAGAGCCCGACAGAGCCCGACAGGGCCCGACAGAGCCCAGTAGAGCCCGACAGAGCCCGACAGAGCCCGACAGAGCCCGACAGGGCCCGACAGAGCCCGACAGAGCCCGACAGGGCCCAGTAGAGCCCGACAGAGCCCGACAGAGCCCGACAGAACCCGTCAGGGCCCGATAGAGCCCGACAGAGCCCGACAGAGCCCGACAGAGTCCGACAGGGCCCAGTAGAGCCCGACAGAGCCCGACAGAGCCCGACAGAGCCCGACAGGGCCCGACAGAGCCCGACAGAGCCCGACAGGGCCCGACAGGGCCCAGTAGAGCCCGACAGAGCCGAGAGGGCCCGACAGAGCCCGACAGAGCCCGACAGGGCCCGACAGAGCCCGACAGAGCCCGACAGGGCCCAGTAGAGCCCGACAGAGCCCGACAGAGCCCGACAGAACCCGACAGGGCCCAGTAGAGCACGACAGAGCCCGACAGAGCTCGACAGAGCCCGACAGCGACCGAAAGGGCCCAGTAGAGCCCGACAGAGCCCGACAGAGCCCGACAGGGCCCGACAGAGCCCGACAGAGCCAAACAGAGCCCGACAGGGCCCGACAGGGCCCAGTAGAGCCCGACAGAGCCCGACAGGGCCCGACAGAGCCCGACAGAGCCCGACAGAGCCCGACAGGGCCCAGTAGAGCCCGACAGAGCCCGACAGAGCCCGACAGAGCCCGACAGGGCCTGACAGGGCCCGACAGAGCCCGACAGAGCCCGACAGGGCCCGACAGAGCCCGACAGAGCCCGACAGGGCCCAGTAGAGCCGGACAGAGCCCGACAGAGCCCGACAGAGCTCGACAGAGCCCAGTAGAGCCCGACAGAGCCCGACAGAGCCCGACAGAGCCCGACAGGGCCCGACAGAGCCCGACAGGGCCCGACAGGGCCCGACAGAGCCCGACAGAGCCCGACAGGGCCCGACAGAGCCCGACAGGGCCCAGTAGAGCCCGACAGAGCCCGACAGAGCCCGACAGAGCCCGACAGAGCCCAGTAGAGCCCGACAGAGCCCGACAGAGCCCGACAGAGCCCAGTAGAGCCCGACAGAGCCCGACAGGGCCCGACAGGGCCCGACAAGGCCCAGTAGAGCCCGACAGAGCCCGACAGAGCCCAGTAGAGCCCAGTAGAGCCCGACAGAGCCCGACAGAGCCCAACAGAGCCCGACAGAACCCGACAGAGCCCGACAGGGCCCGACAGAGCCCGACAGAACCCGACAGAGCCCGACAGAGCCCGACAGAGCCCGATAGGGCCCGACAGGGCCCAGAAGAGCCCGATTGAGCCCGACAGAGCCCGACAGAGCCCGACAGAATCCGACAGAGCCCGACAGAGCCCGACAGTGCCCGACAGAGCCTGACAGATCCCGACAGGGCCCAGTAGAGACCGACAGGGCCCGACAGGGCCCAGTAGAGCCCGACAGAGCCCGACAGAGCCCGACAGGGCCCGACAGAGCCCGACAGAGCCCGACAGAGCCCGACAGGGCCCAGTAGAGCCCGACAGAGCCCGACAGAGCCCGACAGGGCCCGACAGGGCCCGACAGAGCCCGACAGAGCCCGACAGGGCCCGACAGGGCCCGACAGAGCCCGACAGAGCCCGACAGGGCCCGACAGAGCCCGACAGAGCCCGACAGGGCCCGACAGGGCCCGACAGGGCCCGACAGAGCCCAGTAGAGCCCGACAGAGCCCGACAGAGCCCGACAGAGCCCGACAGGGCCCGACAGGGCCCAGTAGAGCCCGACAGAGCCCGACAGAGCCCGACAGGGCCCGACAGAGCCCGACAGAGCCCGACAGAGCCCGACAGGGCCCAGTAGAGCCCGACAGAGCCCGACAGAGCCCGACAGAACCCGTCAGAGCCCGACAGAGCCCGACAGAGCCCGACAGAGCCCGACAGAGTCCGACAGGGCCCAGTAGAGCCCGACAGAGCCCGACCGAGCCCGACAGAGCCCGACAGGGCCCGACAGAGCCCGACAGAGCCCGACAGAGCCCGACAGGGCCCAGTAGAGCCCGACAGAGCCGAGAGGGCCCGACAGAGCCCGACAGAGCCCGACAGGGCCTGACAGAGCCCGACAGAGCCCGACAGGGCCCAGTAGAGCCCGACAGAGCCCGACAGAGCCCGACAGAACCCGACAGGGCCCAGTAGAGCCCGACAGAGCCCGACAGAGCCCGACAGAGCCCGACAGGGCCCGACAGAGCCCGACAGAGCCCGACAGAGCCCGACAGGGCCCAGTAGAGCCCGACAGAGCCCGACAGAGCCCGACAGCGCCCGACAGGGCCCGACAGAGCCCGACAGAGCCAAACAGAGCCCGGCAGGGCCCGACAGGGCCCAGTAGAGCCCGACAGAGCCCGACAGGGCCCGACAGAGCCCGACAGAGCCCGACAGAGCCCGACAGGGCCCAGTAGAGCCCGAGAGAGCCCGACAGAGCCCGACAGAGCCCGACAGGGCCCGACAGAGCCCGACAGAGCCCGACAGGGCCCGACAGGGCCCGACAGAGCCCGACAGAGCCCGACAGGGCCCAGTAGAGCCCGACAGAGCCCGACAGAGCCCGACAGAGCCCGACAGAGCCCAGTAGAGCCCGACAGAGCCCGACAGAGCCCGACAGAGCCCGACAGGGCCCGACAGGGCCCGACAGAGCCCGACAGGGCCCGACAGAGCCCGACAGGCCCCAGTAGAGCCCGACAGAGCCCGACAGAGCCCGACAGAGCCCGACAGAGCCCGACAGAGCCCGACAGGGCCCGACAGGGCCCGACAGAGCCCGACAGGGCCCGACAGAGCCCGACAGAGCCCGACAGGGCCCGACAGAGCCCGACAGAGCCCGACAGGGCCCGACAGAGCCCGACAGAGCCCGACAGGGCCCGACAGGGCCCGACAGGGCCCGACAGAGCCCAGTAGAGCCCGACAGAGCCCGACAGAGCCCGACAGAGCCCGACAGAGCCCGACAGGGCCCGACAGGGCCCAGTAGAGCCCGACAGAGCCCGACAGAGCCCGACAGAGCCCGACAGGGCCCGACAGGGCCCGACAGGGCCCAGTAGAGCCCGACAGAGCCCGACAGAGCCCGACAGAACCCGTCAGAGCCCGACAGAGCCCGACAGAGCCCGACAGAGCCCGACAGAGTCCGACAGGGCCCAGTAGAGCCCGACAGAGCCCGACAGAGCCCGACAGAGCCCGACAGGGCCCGACAGAGCCCGACAGAGCCCGACAGAGCCGAGAGGGCCCGACAGAGCCCGACAGAGCCCGACAGGGCCCGACAGAGCCCGACAGAGCCCGACAGGGCCCAGTAGAGCCCGACAGAGCCCGACAGAGCCCGACAGAACCCGACAGGGCCCAGTAGAGCCCGACAGAGCCCGACAGAGCCCGACAGAGCCCGACAGGGCCCGACAGAGCCCGACAGAGCCCGACAGAGCCCGACAGGGCCCGACAGAGCCAAACAGAGCCCGACAGGGCCCGACAGAGCCCGACAGAGTCCAGTAGAGCCCGACAGAGCCCGACAGAGCCCGACAGAGCCCGACAGGGCCCGACAGGGCCCGACAGGGCCCAGTAGAGCCCGACAGAGCCCGACAGAGCCCGACAGAGCCCGACAGGGCCCGACAGGGCCCAGAAGAGCCCGACAGAGCCCGACAGAGCCCGACAGATCCCGACAGAACCCGACAGAGCCAGACAGAGCCCGACAGAGCCTGACAGGGCCCGACAGAGCCCGACAGAGCCCGACAGGGCCCAGTAGAGACCGACAGAGCCCGACAGAGCCCAGTAGAGGCCAGTAGAGCCCGACAGAGCCCGACAGAGCCCGACAGAGCCCGACAGAACCCGACAGAGCCCGACAGAGACCAGTTGAGCCCGACAGAGCCCGACAGAGCCCGACAGAGCCCGACAGGGCCTGACAGGGCCCAGTAGAGCCCGACAGAGCCCGACAGAGCCCAGTAGAGCCCGACAGAGCCCGACAGAGCCCGACAGAGCCCGACAGGGCCCGACAGAGCCCGACAGAGCCCGACAGGGCCCGACAGGGCCCGACAGAGCCCAGTAGAGCCCGACAGAGCCCGACAGAGCCCGACAGAGCCCGACAGGGCCCAGTAGAGCCCAGTAGAGCCCGACAGAGCCCAGTAGAGCCCGACAGAGCCCGACAGAGCCCGACAGAGCCCGACAGGGCCCAGTAGAGCCCGACAGAGCCCGACAGGGCCCGACAGAGCCCGACAGAGCCCGACAGAGCCCGACAGAGCCCGACAGAGCCTGACAGATCCCGACAGGGCCCAGTAGAGACCGACAGGGCCCGACAGGGCCCAGTAGAGCCCGACAGAGCCCGACAGAGCCCGACAGGGCCCGACAGAGCCCGACAGAGCCCGACAGAGCCCGACAGGGCCCGACAGAGCCTGACAGATCCCGACAGGGCCCAGTAGAGACCGACAGGGCCCGACAGGGCCCAGTAGAGCCCGACAGAGCCCGACAGAGCCCGACAGGGCCCGACAGAGCCCGACAGAGCCCGACAGAGCCCGACAGGGCCCAGTAGAGCCCGACAGAGCCCGACAGAGCCCGACAGGGCCCGACAGGGCCCGACAGAGCCCGACAGAGCCCGACAGGGCCCGACAGGGCCCGACAGAGCCCGACAGAGCCCGACAGGGCCCGACAGAGCCCGACAGAGCCCGACAGGGCCCGACAGGGCCCGACAGGGCCCGACAGAGCCCAGTAGAGCCCGACAGAGCCCGACAGAGCCCGACAGGGCCCGACAGAGCCCGACAGAGCCCGACAGAGCCCGACAGGGCCCAGTAGAGCCCGACAGAGCCCGACAGAGCCCGACAGAACCCGTCAGAGCCCGACAGAGCCCGACAGAGCCCGACAGAGCCCGACAGAGTCCGACAGGGCCCAGTAGAGCCCGACAGAGCCCGACCGAGCCCGACAGAGCCCGACAGGGCCCGACAGAGCCCGACAGAGCCCGACAGGGCCCGACAGGGCCCGACAGGGCCCGACAGAGCCCAGTAGAGCCCGACAGAGCCCGACAGAGCCCGACAGAACCCGACAGAGCCCGACAGAGCCCGACAGAGCCCGACAGGGCCCAGTAGAGCCCGACAGAGCCCGACAGAGCCCGACAGAACCCGTCAGAGCCCGACAGAGCCCGACAGAGCCCGACAGAGCCCGACAGAGTCCGACAGGGCCCAGTAGAGCCCGACAGAGCCCGACCGAGCCCGACAGAGCCCGACAGGGCCCGACAGAGCCCGACAGAGCCCGACAGAGCCCGACAGGGCCCAGTAGAGCCCGACAGAGCCGAGAGGGCCCGACAGAGCCCGACAGAGCCCGACAGGGCCTGACAGAGCCCGACAGAGCCCGACAGGGCCCAGTAGAGCCCGACAGAGCCCGACAGAGCCCGACAGAACCCGACAGGGCCCAGTAGAGCCCGACAGAGCCCGACAGAGCCCGACAGAGCCCGACAGGGCCCGACAGAGCCCGACAGAGCCCGACAGAGCCCGACAGGGCCCAGTAGAGCCCGACAGGGCCCGACAGAGCCCGACAGAGCCAAACAGAGCCCGGCAGGGCCCGACAGGGCCCAGTAGAGCCCGACAGAGCCCGACAGGGCCCGACAGAGCCCGACAGAGCCCGACAGAGCCCGACAGGGCCCAGTAGAGCCCGAGAGAGCCCGACAGAGCCCGACAGAGCCCGACAGGGCCCGACAGAGCCCGACAGAGCCCGACAGGGCCCGACAGGGCCCGACAGAGCCCGACAGAGCCCGACAGGGCCCAGTAGAGCCCGACAGAGCCCGACAGAGCCCGACAGAGCCCAGTAGAGCCCGACAGAGCCCGACAGAGCCCGACAGAGCCCGACAGGGCCCGACAGAGCCCGACAGGGCCCGACAGGGCCCGACAGAGCCCGACAGGGCCCGACAGAGCCCGACAGGCCCCAGTAGAGCCCGACAGAGCCCGACAGAGCCCGACAGAGCCCGACAGGGCCCGACAGAGCCCGACAGAGCCCGACAGGGCCCGACAGAGCCCGACAGAGCCCGACAGGGCCCGACAGGGCCCGACAGGGCCCGACAGAGCCCAGTAGAGCCCGACAGAGCCCGACAGAGCCCGACAGAGCCCGACAGAGCCCGACAGGGCCCGACAGGGCCCAGTAGAGCCCGACAGAGCCCGACAGAGCCCGACAGAGCCCGACAGGGCCCGACAGAGCCCGACAGGGCCCAGTAGAGCCCGACAGAGCCCGACAGAGCCCGACAGAACCCGTCAGAGCCCGACAGAGCCCGACAGAGCCCGACAGAGCCCGACAGAGTCCGACAGGGCCCAGTAGAGCCCGACAGAGCCCGACAGAGCCCGACAGAGCCCGACAGGGCCCGACAGAGCCCGACAGAGCCCGACAGAGCCGAGAGGGCCCGACAGAGCCCGACAGAGCCCGACAGGGCCCGACAGAGCCCGACAGAGCCCGACAGGGCCCAGTAGAGCCCGACAGAGCCCGACAGAGCCCGACAGAACCCGACAGGGCCCAGTAGAGCCCGACAGAGCCCGACAGAGCCCGACAGAGCCCGACAGGGCCCGACAGAGCCCGACAGAGCCCGACAGAGCCCGACAGGGCCCGACAGAGCCAAACAGAGCCCGACAGGGCCCGACAGAGCCCGACAGAGTCCAGTAGAGCCCGACAGAGCCCGACAGAGCCCGACAGAGCCCGACAGGGCCCGACAGGGCCCGACAGGGCCCAGTAGAGCCCGACAGAGCCCGACAGAGCCCGACAGAGCCCGACAGGGCCCGACAGGGCCCAGAAGAGCCCGACAGAGCCCGACAGAGCCCGACAGATCCCGACAGAACCCGACAGAGCCAGACAGAGCCCGACAGAGCCTGACAGGGCCCGACAGAGCCCGACAGAGCCCGACAGGGCCCAGTAGAGACCGACAGAGCCCGACAGAGCCCAGTAGAGGCCAGTAGAGCCCGACAGAGCCCGACAGAGCCCGACAGAGCCCGACAGAACCCGACAGAGCCCGACAGAGACCAGTTGAGCCCGACAGAGCCCGACAGAGCCCGACAGAGCCCGACAGGGCCTGACAGGGCCCAGTAGAGCCCGACAGAGCCCGACAGAGCCCAGTAGAGCCCGACAGAGCCCGACAGAGCCCGACAGAGCCCGACAGGGCCCGACAGAGCCCGACAGAGCCCGACAGGGCCCGACAGGGCCCAGTAGAGCCCGACAGAGCCCGACAGAGCCCGACAGGGCCCAGTAGAGCCCAGTAGAGCCCGACAGAGCCCAGTAGAGCCCGACAGAGCCCGACAGAGCCCGACAGAGCCCGACAGGGCCCAGTAGAGCCCGACAGAGCCCGACAGGGCCCGACAGAGCCCGACAGAGCCCGACAGAGCCCGACAGGGCCCAGTAGAGCCCGACAGAGCCCGACAGAGCCCGACAGAGCCCGACAGGGCCCGACAGGGCCCAGTAGAGACCGACAGAGCCCGACAGAGCCCAGTAGAGCCCAGTAGAGCCCGACAGAGCCCGACAGAGCCCGACAGGGCCCGACAGAGCCTGACAGAGCCCGACAGGGCCCAGTAGAGCCTGACAGGGCCCGACAGGGCCCGACAGAGCCCGACAGGGCCCGACAGAGCCCGACAGGGCCCAGTAGAGCCCGACAGAGCCCGACAGAGCCCGACAGAACCCGTCAGAGCCCGACAGAGCCCGACAGAGCCCGACAGAGCCCGACAGAGTCCGACAGGGCCCAGTAGAGCCCGACAGAGCCCGACCGAGCCCGACAGAGCCCGACAGGGCCCGACAGAGCCCGACAGAGCCCGACAGAGCCCGACAGGGCCCAGTAGAGCCCGACAGAGCCGAGAGGGCCCGACAGAGCCCGACAGAGCCCGACAGGGCCTGACAGAGCCCGACAGAGCCCGACAGGGCCCAGTAGAGCCCGACAGAGCCCGACAGAGCCCGACAGAACCCGACAGGGCCCAGTAGAGCCCGACAGAGCCCGACAGAGCCCGACAGAGCCCGACAGGGCCCGACAGAGCCCGACAGAGCCCGACAGAGCCCGACAGGGCCCAGTAGAGCCCGACAGGGCCCGACAGAGCCCGACAGAGCCAAACAGAGCCCGGCAGGGCCCGACAGGGCCCAGTAGAGCCCGACAGAGCCCGACAGGGCCCGACAGAGCCCGACAGAGCCCGACAGAGCCCGACAGGGCCCAGTAGAGCCCGAGAGAGCCCGACAGAGCCCGACAGAGCCCGACAGGGCCCGACAGAGCCCGACAGAGCCCGACAGGGCCCGACAGGGCCCGACAGAGCCCGACAGAGCCCGACAGGGCCCAGTAGAGCCCGACAGAGCCCGACAGAGCCCGACAGAGCCCAGTAGAGCCCGACAGAGCCCGACAGAGCCCGACAGAGCCCGACAGGGCCCGACAGAGCCCGACAGGGCCCGACAGGGCCCGACAGAGCCCGACAGGGCCCGACAGAGCCCGACAGGCCCCAGTAGAGCCCGACAGAGCCCGACAGAGCCCGACAGAGCCCGACAGAGCCCGACAGGGCCCGACAGAGCCCGACAGAGCCCGACAGGGCCCGACAGAGCCCGACAGAGCCCGACAGGGCCCGACAGGGCCCGACAGGGCCCGACAGAGCCCAGTAGAGCCCGACAGAGCCCGACAGAGCCCGACAGAGCCCGACAGAGCCCGACAGGGCCCGACAGGGCCCAGTAGAGCCCGACAGAGCCCGACAGAGCCCGACAGAGCCCGACAGGGCCCGACAGAGCCCGACAGGGCCCAGTAGAGCCCGACAGAGCCCGACAGAGCCCGACAGAACCCGTCAGAGCCCGACAGAGCCCGACAGAGCCCGACAGAGCCCGACAGAGTCCGACAGGGCCCAGTAGAGCCCGACAGAGCCCGACAGAGCCCGACAGAGCCCGACAGGGCCCGACAGAGCCCGACAGAGCCCGACAGAGCCGAGAGGGCCCGACAGAGCCCGACAGAGCCCGACAGGGCCCGACAGAGCCCGACAGAGCCCGACAGGGCCCAGTAGAGCCCGACAGAGCCCGACAGAGCCCGACAGAACCCGACAGGGCCCAGTAGAGCCCGACAGAGCCCGACAGAGCCCGACAGAGCCCGACAGGGCCCGACAGAGCCCGACAGAGCCCGACAGAGCCCGACAGGGCCCGACAGAGCCAAACAGAGCCCGACAGGGCCCGACAGAGCCCGACAGAGTCCAGTAGAGCCCGACAGAGCCCGACAGAGCCCGACAGAGCCCGACAGGGCCCGACAGGGCCCGACAGGGCCCAGTAGAGCCCGACAGAGCCCGACAGAGCCCGACAGAGCCCGACAGGGCCCGACAGGGCCCAGAAGAGCCCGACAGAGCCCGACAGAGCCCGACAGATCCCGACAGAACCCGACAGAGCCAGACAGAGCCCGACAGAGCCTGACAGGGCCCGACAGAGCCCGACAGAGCCCGACAGGGCCCAGTAGAGACCGACAGAGCCCGACAGAGCCCAGTAGAGGCCAGTAGAGCCCGACAGAGCCCGACAGAGCCCGACAGAGCCCGACAGAACCCGACAGAGCCCGACAGAGACCAGTTGAGCCCGACAGAGCCCGACAGAGCCCGACAGAGCCCGACAGGGCCTGACAGGGCCCAGTAGAGCCCGACAGAGCCCGACAGAGCCCAGTAGAGCCCGACAGAGCCCGACAGAGCCCGACAGAGCCCGACAGGGCCCGACAGAGCCCGACAGAGCCCGACAGGGCCCGACAGGGCCCAGTAGAGCCCGACAGAGCCCGACAGAGCCCGACAGGGCCCAGTAGAGCCCAGTAGAGCCCGACAGAGCCCAGTAGAGCCCGACAGAGCCCGACAGAGCCCGACAGAGCCCGACAGGGCCCAGTAGAGCCCGACAGAGCCCGACAGGGCCCGACAGAGCCCGACAGAGCCCGACAGAGCCCGACAGGGCCCAGTAGAGCCCGACAGAGCCCGACAGAGCCCGACAGAGCCCGACAGGGCCCGACAGGGCCCAGTAGAGACCGACAGAGCCCGACAGAGCCCAGTAGAGCCCAGTAGAGCCCGACAGAGCCCGACAGAGCCCGACAGGGCCCGACAGAGCCTGACAGAGCCCGACAGGGCCCAGTAGAGCCTGACAGGGCCCGACAGGGCCCGACAGAGCCCGACAGGGCCCGACAGAGCCCGACAGGGCCCAGTAGAGCCCGACAGAGCCCGACAGAGCCCGACAGAGCCCGACAGAGCCCAGTAGAGCCCGACAGAGCCCGACAGAGCCCAGTAGAGCCCGACAGAGCCCGACAGGGCCCGACAGGGCCCGACAGGGCCCAGTAGAGCCCGACAGAGCCCGACAGAGCCCAGTAGAGCCCAGTAGAGCCCGACAGAGCCCGACAGAGCCCGACAGAACCCGACAGAGCCCGACAGAGACCAGTTGAGCCCGACAGAGCCCGACAGAGCCCAACAGAGCCCGACAGGGCCCGACAGGGCCCAGAAGAGCCCGATAGAGCCCGAAAGAGCCCGACAGAGCCCGACAGAACCCGACAGAGCCCGACAGAGCCCGACAGAGCCCGACAGGGCCCGACAGAGCCCGACAGAGCCCGACAGGGCCCAGTAGAGGACGACAGAGCCCGACAGAGCCCAGTAGAGCCCAGTAGAGCCCGACAGAGCCCGACAGAGCCCGACAGAACCCGACAGAGCCCGACAGAGACCAGTTGAGCCCGACAGAGCCCGACAGAGCCCGACAGAGCCCAACAGGGCCTGACAGGGCCCAGTAGAGCCCGACAGAGCCCGACAGAGCCCGACAGAGTCCGACAGAGCCCAGTAGAGCCCGACAGAGCCCGACAGAGCCCGACAGGGCCCGACAGAGCCCGACAGGGCCCGACAGAGCCCGACAGAGCCCAACAGGGCCCAGTAGAGCCCGACAGAGACCGACAGAGCCCGACAGAGCCCGACAGAGCCCAGTAGAGCCCGACAGAGCCCGACAGAGCCCGACAGAGCCCGACAGGGCCCGACAGAGCCCGACAGGGCCCGACAGGGCCCGACAGAGCCCGACAGAGCCCGACAGGGCCCGACAGAGCCCGACAGGGCCCAGTAGAGCCGGACAGAGCCCGACAGAGCCCGACAGAGCCCGACAGAGCCCAGTAGAGCCCGACAGAGCCCGACAGAGCCCGACAGAGCCCAGTAGAGCCCAACAGAGCCCGACAGGGCCCGACAGGGCCCGACAGGGCCCAGTAGAGCGCGACAGAGCCCGACAGAGCCCAGTAGAGCCCAGTAGAGCCCGACAGAGCCCGACAGAGCCCGACAGAGCCCGACAGGGCCCGACAGAGCCCGACAGAGCCCGACAGGGCCCGACAGGGCCCGACAGAGCCCGACAGGGCCCAGTAGAGCCCGACAGAGCCCGACAGAGCCCAGTAGAGCCCAGTAGAGCCCGACAGGGCCCGACAGGGCCCGACAGGGCCCAGTAGAGCCCGACAGAGCCCGACAGAGCCTGACAGAGCCCGACAGGGCCCGACAGGGCCCGACAGGGCCCGACAGAGCCCGACAGAGCCCGACAGGGCCCGACAGGGCCCGACAGAGCCCAGTAGAGCCCGACAGAGCCCGACAGAGCCCGACAGAGCCCGACAGGGCCCAGTAGAGCCCAGTAGAGCCCGACAGAGCCCAGTAGAGCCCGACAGAGCCCGACAGAGCCCGACAGAGCCCGACAGGGCCCAGTAGAGCCCGACAGAGCCCGACAGGGCCCGACAGAGCCCGACAGAGCCCGACAGAGCCCGACAGGGCCCAGTAGAGCCCGACAGAGCCCGACAGAGCCCGACAGAGCCCGACAGGGCCCGACAGGGCCCAGTAGAGACCGACAGAGCCCGACAGAGCCCAGTAGAGCCCAGTAGAGCCCGACAGAGCCCGACAGAGCCCGACAGGGCCCGACAGAGCCTGACAGAGCCCGACAGGGCCCAGTAGAGCCTGACAGGGCCCGACAGGGCCCGACAGAGCCCGACAGGGCCCAGTAGAGCCCGACAGAGCCCGACAGAGCCCGACAGAGCCCGACAGAGCCCAGTAGAGCCCGACAGAGCCCGACAGAGCCCAGTAGAGCCCGACAGAGCCCGACAGGGCCCGACAGGGCCCGACAGGGCCAGTAGAGCCCGACAGAGCCCGACAGAGCCCAGTAGAGCCCAGTAGAGCCCGACAGAGCCCGACAGAGCCCGACAGAACCCGACAGAGCCCGACAGAGACCAGTTGAGCCCGACAGAGCCCGACAGAGCCCAACAGAGCCCGACAGGGCCCGACAGGGCCCAGAAGAGCCCGATAGAGCCCGAAAGAGCCCGACAGAGCCCGACAGAACCCGACAGAGCCCGACAGAGCCCGACAGAGCCCGACAGGGCCCGACAGAGCCCGACAGAGCCCGACAGGGCCCAGTAGAGAACGACAGAGCCCGACAGAGCCCAGTAGAGCCCAGTAGAGCCCGACAGAGCCCGACAGAGCCCGACAGAACCCGACAGAGCCCGACAGAGACCAGTTGAGCCCGACAGAGCACGACAGAGCCCGACAGAGCCCAACAGGGCCTGACAGGGCCCAGTAGAGCCCGACAGAGCCCGACAGAGCCCGACAGAGTCCGACAGAGCCCAGTAGAGCCCGACAGAGCCCGACAGAGCCCGACAGGGCCCGACAGAGCCCGACAGGGCCCGACAGAGCCCGACAGAGCCCAACAGGGCCCAGTAGAGCCCGACAGAGACCGACAGAGCCCGACAGAGCCCGACAGAGCCCAGTAGAGCCCGACAGAGCCCGACAGAGCCCGACAGAGCCCGACAGGGCCCGACAGAGCCCGACAGGGCCCGACAGGGCCCGACAGAGCCCGACAGAGCCCGACAGGGCCCGACAGAGCCCGACAGGGCCCAGTAGAGCCGGACAGAGCCCGACAGAGCCCGACAGAGCCCGACAGAGCCCAGTAGAGCCCGACAGAGCCCGACAGAGCCCGACAGAGCCCAGTAGAGACCAACAGAGCCCGACAGGGCCCGACAGGGCCCGACAGGGCCCAGTAGAGCGCGACAGAGCCCGACAGAGCCCAGTAGAGCCCAGTAGAGCCCGACAGAGCCCGACAGAGCCCGACAGAGCCCGACAGGGCCCGACAGAGCCCGACAGAGCCCGACAGGGCCCGACAGGGCCCGACAGAGCCCGACAGGGCCCAGTAGAGCCCGACAGAGCCCGACAGAGCCCGACAGAACCCGTCAGAGCCCGACAGAGCCCGACAGAGCCCGACAGAGCCCGACAGAGTCCGACAGGGCCCAGTAGAGCCCGACAGAGCCCGACAGAGCCCGACAGAGCCCGACAGGGCCCGACAGAGCCCGACAGAGCCCGACAGAGCCGAGAGGGCCCGACAGAGCCCGACAGAGCCCGACAGGGCCCGACAGAGCCCGACAGAGCCCGACAGGGCCCAGTAGAGCCCGACAGAGCCCGACAGAGCCCGACAGAACCCGACAGGGCCCAGTAGAGCCCGACAGAGCCCGACAGAGCCCGACAGAGCCCGACAGAGCCCGACAGGGCCCGACAGAGCCCGACAGAGCCCGACAGGGCCCGACAGAGCCAAACAGAGCCCGACAGGGCCCGACAGAGCCCGACAGAGTCCAGTAGAGCCCGACAGAGCCCGACAGAGCCCGACAGAGCCCGACAGGGCCCGACAGGGCCCGACAGGGCCCAGTAGAGCCCGACAGAGCCCGACAGAGCCCGACAGAGCCCGACAGGGCCCGACAGGGCCCAGAAGAGCCCGACAGAGCCCGACAGAGCCCGACAGATCCCGACAGAACCCGACAGAGCCAGACAGAGCCCGACAGAGCCTGACAGGGCCCGACAGAGCCCGACAGAGCCCGACAGGGCCCAGTAGAGACCGACAGAGCCCGACAGAGCCCAGTAGAGGCCAGTAGAGCCCGACAGAGCCCGACAGAGCCCGACAGAGCCCGACAGAACCCGACAGAGCCCGACAGAGACCAGTTGAGCCCGACAGAGCCCGACAGAGCCCGACAGAGCCCGACAGGGCCTGACAGGGCCCAGTAGAGCCCGACAGAGCCCGACAGAGCCCAGTAGAGCCCGACAGAGCCCGACAGAGCCCGACAGAGCCCGACAGGGCCCGACAGAGCCCGACAGAGCCCGACAGGGCCCGACAGGGCCCGACAGAGCCCAGTAGAGCCCGACAGAGCCCGACAGAGCCCGACAGAGCCCGACAGGGCCCAGTAGAGCCCAGTAGAGCCCGACAGAGCCCAGTAGAGCCCGACAGAGCCCGACAGAGCCCGACAGAGCCCGACAGGGCCCAGTAGAGCCCGACAGAGCCCGACAGGGCCCGACAGAGCCCGACAGAGCCCGACAGAGACCAGTTGAGCCCGACAGAGCCCGACAGAGCCCGACAGAGCCCAACAGGGCCTGACAGGGCCCAGTAGAGCCCGACAGAGCCCGACAGAGCCCGACAGAGTCCGACAGAGCCCAGTAGAGCCCGACAGAGCCCGACAGAGCCCGACAGGGCCCGACAGAGCCCGACAGAGCCCAACAGGGCCCAGTAGAGCCCGACAGAGACCGACAGAGCCCGACAGAGCCCGACAGAGCCCAGTAGAGCCCGACAGAGCCCGACAGAGCCCGACAGAGCCCGACAGGGCCCGACAGAGCCCGACAGGGCCCGACAGGGCCCGACAGAGCCCGACAGAACCCGACAGGGCCCGACAGAGCCCGACAGGGCCCAGTAGAGCCGGACAGAGCCCGACAGAGCCCGACAGAGCCCGACAGAGCCCAGTAGAGCCCGACAGAGCCCGACAGAGCCCGACAGAGCCCAGTAGAGCCCAACAGAGCCCGACAGGGCCCGACAGGGCCCGACAGGGCCCAGTAGAGCGCGACAGAGCCCGACAGAGCCCAGTAGAGCCCAGTAGAGCCCGACAGAGCCCGACAGAGCCCGACAGAGCCCGACAGGGCCCGACAGAGCCCGACAGAGCCCGACAGGGCCCGACAGGGCCCGACAGAGCCCGACAGGGCCCAGTAGAGCCCGACAGAGCCCGACAGAGCCCAGTAGAGCCCAGTAGAGCCCGACAGGGCCCGACAGGGCCCGACAGGGCCCAGTAGAGCCCGACAGAGCCCGACAGAGCCTGACAGAGCCCGACAGGGCCCGACAGGGCCCGACAGAGCCCGACAGGGCCCAGTAGAGCCCGACAGAGCCCGACAGAGCCCAGTAGAGCCCGACAGAGCCCGACAGGGCCCAGTAGAGCCCGACAGAGCCCGACAGAGCCCGACAGAGCCCGACAGGGCCCGACAGAGCCCGACAGAGCCCGACAGGGCCCGACAGGGCCCGACAGAGCCCGACAGGGCCCAGTAGAGCCCGACAGAGCCCGACAGAGCCCAGTAGAGCCCAGTAGAGCCCGACAGAGCCCGACAGGGCCCGACAGGGCCCAGTAGAGCCCGACAGAGCCCGACAGAGCCTGACAGAGCCCGACAGGGCCCGACAGGGCCCGACAGAGCCCGACAGGGCCCAGTAGAGCCCGACAGAGCCCGACAGGGCCCAGTAGAGCCCGACAGAGCCCGACAGAGCCCGACAGAGCCCGACAGGGCCCGACAGGGCCCGACAGAGCCCGACAGGGCCCGACAGAGCCCGACAGAGCCCGACAGGGCCCAGTAGAGCCCGACAGAGCCCGACAGAGCCCGACAGAGCCCAACAGAGCCCGACAGAGCCCAGTAGAGCCCGACAGAGCCCGACAGAGCCCGACAGAGCCCAGTAGAGCCCGACAGAGCCCGCCAGGGCCCGACAGGGCCCGACAGGGCCCAGTAGAGCCCGACAGAGCCCGACAGAGCCCAGTAGAGCCCAGTAGAGCCCGACAGAGCCCGACAGGGCCCGACAGAGCCCGACAGGGCCCGACAGGGCCCAGTAGAGCCCGACAGAGCCCGACAGAGCCCGACAGGGCCCAGTAGAGCCCAGTAGAGCCCGACAGAGCCCAGTAGAGCCCGACAGAGCCCGACAGAGCCCGACAGAGCCCGACAGGGCCCGACAGGGCCCGACAGAGCCCAGTAGAGCCCGACAGAGCCCGACAGAGCCCGACAGAGCCCGACAGGGCCCGACAGAGCCTGACAGAGCCCGAGAGGGCCCAGTAGAGCCCGACAGAGCCCGACAGAGCCCGACAGAGCCCGACAGAGCCCAGTAGAGCCCGACAGAGCCCGAGAGAGCCCGACAGAGCCCGACAGAGCCCGACAGGGCCCGAGAGAGCCCGACAGAGCCCAGTAGAGCCCGACAGAGCCCGACAGAGCCCGACAGAGCCCGACAGGGCCCGACAGGGCCCGACAGGTCCCGACAGGGCCCGACATTGCCCAGTAGAGCCCGACAGAGCCCGACAGAGCCCGACAGGGCCCGACAGGGCCGGACAGAGCCCGACAGAGCCCGACAGGGCCCGACAGGGCCCGACAGGGCCCGACAGAGCCCAGTAGAGCCCGACAGAGCCCGACAGAGCCCGACAGAGCCCGACAGGGCCCGACAGGGCCCAGTAGAGCCCGACAGAGCCCGACAGAGCCCGACAGAGCCCGACAGGGCCCGACAGAGCCCGACAGAGCCCGACAGGGCCCAGTAGAGCCCGACAGAGCCCGACAGAGCCCGACAGAACCCGTCAGGGCCCGATAGAGCCCGACAGAGCCCGACAGAGCCCGACAGAGTCCGACAGGGCCCAGTAGAGCCCGACAGAGCCCGACAGAGCCCGACAGAGCCCGACAGGGCCCGACAGAGCCCGACAGAGCCCGACAGGGCCCGACAGGGCCCAGTAGAGCCCGACAGAGCCGAGAGGGCCCGACAGAGCCCGACAGAGCCCGACAGGGCCCGACAGAGCCCGACAGAGCCCGACAGGGCCCAGTAGAGCCCGACAGAGCCCGACAGAGCCCGACAGAACCCGACAGGGCCCAGTAGAGCACGACAGAGCCCGACAGAGCCCGACAGAGCCCGACAGCGACCGAAAGGGCCCAGTAGAGCCCGACAGAGCCCGACAGAGCCCGACAGGGCCCGACAGAGCCCGACAGAGCCAAACAGAGCCCGACAGGGCCCGACAGGGCCCAGTAGAGCCCGACAGAGCCCGACAGGGCCCGACAGAGCCCGACAGAGCCCGACAGAGCCCGACAGGGCCCAGTAGAGCCCGACAGAGCCCGACAGAGCCCGACAGAGCCCGACAGGGCCTGACAGGGCCCGACAGAGCCCGACAGAGCCCGACAGGGCCCGACAGAGCCCGACAGAGCCCGACAGGGCCCAGTAGAGCCGGACAGAGCCCGACAGAGCCCGACAGAGCTCGACAGAGCCCAGTAGAGCCCGACAGAGCCCGACAGAGCCCGACAGAGCCCGACAGGGCCCGACAGAGCCCGACAGGGCCCGACAGGGCCCGACAGAGCCCGACAGAGCCCGACAGGGCCCGACAGAGCCCGACAGGGCCCAGTAGAGCCCGACAGAGCCCGACAGAGCCCGACAGAGCCCGACAGAGCCCAGTAGAGCCCGACAGAGCCCGACAGAGCCCGACAGAGCCCAGTAGAGCCCGACAGAGCCCGACAGGGCCCGACAGGGCCCGACAAGGCCCAGTAGAGCCCGACAGAGCCCGACAGAGCCCAGTAGAGCCCAGTAGAGCCCGACAGAGCCCGACAGAGCCCAACAGAGCCCGACAGAACCCGACAGAGCCCGACAGGGCCCGACAGAGCCCGACAGAACCCGACAGAGCCCGACAGAGCCCGACAGAGCCCGATAGGGCCCGACAGGGCCCAGAAGAGCCCGATTGAGCCCGACAGAGCCCGACAGAGCCCGACAGAATCCGACAGAGCCCGACAGAGCCCGACAGTGCCCGACAGAGCCTGACAGATCCCGACAGGGCCCAGTAGAGACCGACAGGGCCCGACAGGGCCCAGTAGAGCCCGACAGAGCCCGACAGAGCCCGACAGGGCCCGACAGAGCCCGACAGAGCCCGACAGAGCCCGACAGGGCCCAGTAGAGCCCGACAGAGCCCGACAGAGCCCGACAGGGCCCGACAGGGCCCGACAGAGCCCGACAGAGCCCGACAGGGCCCGACAGGGCCCGACAGAGCCCGACAGAGCCCGACAGGGCCCGACAGAGCCCGACAGAGCCCGACAGGGCCCGACAGGGCCCGACAGGGCCCGACAGAGCCCAGTAGAGCCCGACAGAGCCCGACAGAGCCCGACAGAGCCCGACAGGGCCCGACAGGGCCCAGTAGAGCCCGACAGAGCCCGACAGAGCCCGACAGGGCCCGACAGAGCCCGACAGAGCCCGACAGAGCCCGACAGGGCCCAGTAGAGCCCGACAGAGCCCGACAGAGCCCGACAGAACCCGTCAGAGCCCGACAGAGCCCGACAGAGCCCGACAGAGCCCGACAGAGTCCGACAGGGCCCAGTAGAGCCCGACAGAGCCCGACCGAGCCCGACAGAGCCCGACAGGGCCCGACAGAGCCCGACAGAGCCCGACAGAGCCCGACAGGGCCCAGTAGAGCCCGACAGAGCCGAGAGGGCCCGACAGAGCCCGACAGAGCCCGACAGGGCCTGACAGAGCCCGACAGAGCCCGACAGGGCCCAGTAGAGCCCGACAGAGCCCGACAGAGCCCGACAGAACCCGACAGGGCCCAGTAGAGCCCGACAGAGCCCGACAGAGCCCGACAGAGCCCGACAGGGCCCGACAGAGCCCGACAGAGCCCGACAGAGCCCGACAGGGCCCAGTAGAGCCCGACAGAGCCCGACAGAGCCCGACAGCGCCCGACAGGGCCCGACAGAGCCCGACAGAGCCAAACAGAGCCCGGCAGGGCCCGACAGGGCCCAGTAGAGCCCGACAGAGCCCGACAGGGCCCGACAGAGCCCGACAGAGCCCGACAGAGCCCGACAGGGCCCAGTAGAGCCCGAGAGAGCCCGACAGAGCCCGACAGAGCCCGACAGGGCCCGACAGAGCCCGACAGAGCCCGACAGGGCCCGACAGGGCCCGACAGAGCCCGACAGAGCCCGACAGGGCCCAGTAGAGCCCGACAGAGCCCGACAGAGCCCGACAGAGCCCGACAGAGCCCAGTAGAGCCCGACAGAGCCCGACAGAGCCCGACAGAGCCCGACAGGGCCCGACAGAGCCCGACAGGGCCCGACAGGGCCCGACAGAGCCCGACAGGGCCCGACAGAGCCCGACAGGCCCCAGTAGAGCCCGACAGAGCCCGACAGAGCCCGACAGAGCCCGACAGAGCCCGACAGGGCCCGACAGGGCCCGACAGAGCCCGACAGGGCCCGACAGAGCCCGACAGAGCCCGACAGGGCCCGACAGAGCCCGACAGAGCCCGACAGGGCCCGACAGAGCCCGACAGAGCCCGACAGGGCCCGACAGGGCCCGACAGGGCCCGACAGAGCCCAGTAGAGCCCGACAGAGCCCGACAGAGCCCGACAGAGCCCGACAGAGCCCGACAGGGCCCGACAGGGCCCAGTAGAGCCCGACAGAGCCCGACAGAGCCCGACAGAGCCCGACAGGGCCCGACAGGGCCCGACAGGGCCCAGTAGAGCCCGACAGAGCCCGACAGAGCCCGACAGAACCCGTCAGAGCCCGACAGAGCCCGACAGAGCCCGACAGAGCCCGACAGAGTCCGACAGGGCCCAGTAGAGCCCGACAGAGCCCGACAGAGCCCGACAGAGCCCGACAGGGCCCGACAGAGCCCGACAGAGCCCGACAGAGCCGAGAGGGCCCGACAGAGCCCGACAGAGCCCGACAGGGCCCGACAGAGCCCGACAGAGCCCGACAGGGCCCAGTAGATCCCGACAGAGCCCGACAGAGCCCGACAGAACCCGACAGGGCCCAGTAGAGCCCGACAGAGCCCGACAGAGCCCGACAGAGCCCGACAGGGCCCGACAGAGCCCGACAGAGCCCGACAGAGCCCGACAGGGCCCGACAGAGCCAAACAGAGCCCGACAGGGCCCGACAGAGCCCGACAGAGTCCAGTAGAGCCCGACAGAGCCCGACAGAGCCCGACAGAGCCCGACAGGGCCCGACAGGGCCCGACAGGGCCCAGTAGAGCCCGACAGAGCCCGACAGAGCCCGACAGAGCCCGACAGGGCCCGACAGGGCCCAGAAGAGCCCGACAGAGCCCGACAGAGCCCGACAGATCCCGACAGAACCCGACAGAGCCAGACAGAGCCCGACAGAGCCTGACAGGGCCCGACAGAGCCCGACAGAGCCCGACAGGGCCCAGTAGAGACCGACAGAGCCCGACAGAGCCCAGTAGAGGCCAGTAGAGCCCGACAGAGCCCGACAGAGCCCGACAGAGCCCGACAGAACCCGACAGAGCCCGACAGAGACCAGTTGAGCCCGACAGAGCCCGACAGAGCCCGACAGAGCCCGACAGGGCCTGACAGGGCCCAGTAGAGCCCGACAGAGCCCGACAGAGCCCAGTAGAGCCCGACAGAGCCCGACAGAGCCCGACAGAGCCCGACAGGGCCCGACAGAGCCCGACAGAGCCCGACAGGGCCCGACAGGGCCCGACAGAGCCCAGTAGAGCCCGACAGAGCCCGACAGAGCCCGACAGAGCCCGACAGGGCCCAGTAGAGCCCAGTAGAGCCCGACAGAGCCCAGTAGAGCCCGACAGAGCCCGACAGAGCCCGACAGAGCCCGACAGGGCCCAGTAGAGCCCGACAGAGCCCGACAGGGCCCGACAGAGCCCGACAGAGCCCGACAGAGCCCGACAGAGCCCGACAGAGCCCGACAGAGCCTGACAGATCCCGACAGGGCCCAGTAGAGACCGACAGGGCCCGACAGGGCCCAGTAGAGCCCGACAGAGCCCGACAGAGCCCGACAGGGCCCGACAGAGCCCGACAGAGCCCGACAGAGCCCGACAGGGCCCGACAGAGCCTGACAGATCCCGACAGGGCCCAGTAGAGACCGACAGGGCCCGACAGGGCCCAGTAGAGCCCGACAGAGCCCGACAGAGCCCGACAGGGCCCGACAGAGCCCGACAGAGCCCGACAGAGCCCGACAGGGCCCAGTAGAGCCCGACAGAGCCCGACAGAGCCCGACAGGGCCCGACAGGGCCCGACAGAGCCCGACAGAGCCCGACAGGGCCCGACAGGGCCCGACAGAGCCCGACAGAGCCCGACAGGGCCCGACAGAGCCCGACAGAGCCCGACAGGGCCCGACAGGGCCCGACAGGGCCCGACAGAGCCCAGTAGAGCCCGACAGAGCCCGACAGAGCCCGACAGGGCCCGACAGAGCCCGACAGAGCCCGACAGAGCCCGACAGGGCCCAGTAGAGCCCGACAGAGCCCGACAGAGCCCGACAGAACCCGTCAGAGCCCGACAGAGCCCGACAGAGCCCGACAGAGCCCGACAGAGTCCGACAGGGCCCAGTAGAGCCCGACAGAGCCCGACCGAGCCCGACAGAGCCCGACAGGGCCCGACAGAGCCCGACAGAGCCCGACAGGGCCCGACAGGGCCCGACAGGGCCCGACAGAGCCCAGTAGAGCCCGACAGAGCCCGACAGAGCCCGACAGGGCCCGACAGAGCCCGACAGAGCCCGACAGAGCCCGACAGGGCCCAGTAGAGCCCGACAGAGCCCGACAGAGCCCGACAGAACCCGTCAGAGCCCGACAGAGCCCGACAGAGCCCGACAGAGCCCGACAGAGTCCGACAGGGCCCAGTAGAGCCCGACAGAGCCCGACCGAGCCCGACAGAGCCCGACAGGGCCCGACAGAGCCCGACAGAGCCCGACAGAGCCCGACAGGGCCCAGTAGAGCCCGACAGAGCCGAGAGGGCCCGACAGAGCCCGACAGAGCCCGACAGGGCCTGACAGAGCCCGACAGAGCCCGACAGGGCCCAGTAGAGCCCGACAGAGCCCGACAGAGCCCGACAGAACCCGACAGGGCCCAGTAGAGCCCGACAGAGCCCGACAGAGCCCGACAGAGCCCGACAGGGCCCGACAGAGCCCGACAGAGCCCGACAGAGCCCGACAGGGCCCAGTAGAGCCCGACAGGGCCCGACAGAGCCCGACAGAGCCAAACAGAGCCCGGCAGGGCCCGACAGGGCCCAGTAGAGCCCGACAGAGCCCGACAGGGCCCGACAGAGCCCGACAGAGCCCGACAGAGCCCGACAGGGCCCAGTAGAGCCCGAGAGAGCCCGACAGAGCCCGACAGAGCCCGACAGGGCCCGACAGAGCCCGACAGAGCCCGACAGGGCCCGACAGGGCCCGACAGAGCCCGACAGAGCCCGACAGGGACCAGTAGAGCCCGACAGAGCCCGACAGAGCCCGACAGAGCCCAGTAGAGCCCGACAGAGCCCGACAGAGCCCGACAGAGCCCGACAGGGCCCGACAGAGCCCGACAGGGCCCGACAGGGCCCGACAGAGCCCGACAGGGCCCGACAGAGCCCGACAGGCCCCAGTAGAGCCCGACAGAGCCCGACAGAGCCCGACAGAGCCCGACAGAGCCCGACAGGGCCCGACAGGGCCCGACAGAGCCCGACAGGGCCCGACAGAGCCCGACAGAGCCCGACAGGGCCCGACAGAGCCCGACAGAGCCCGACAGGGCCCGACAGGGCCCGACAGGGCCCGACAGAGCCCAGTAGAGCCCGACAGAGCCCGACAGAGCCCGACAGAGCCCGACAGAGCCCGACAGGGCCCGACAGGGCCCAGTAGAGCCCGACAGAGCCCGACAGAGCCCGACAGAGCCCGACAGGGCCCGACAGAGCCCGACAGGGCCCAGTAGAGCCCGACAGAGCCCGACAGAGCCCGACAGAACCCGTCAGAGCCCGACAGAGCCCGACAGAGCCCGACAGAGCCCGACAGAGTCCGACAGGGCCCAGTAGAGCCCGACAGAGCCCGACAGAGCCCGACAGAGCCCGACAGGGCCCGACAGAGCCCGACAGAGCCCGACAGAGCCGAGAGGGCCCGACAGAGCCCGACAGAGCCCGACAGGGCCCGACAGAGCCCGACAGAGCCCGACAGGGCCCAGTAGAGCCCGACAGAGCCCGACAGAGCCCGACAGAACCCGACAGGGCCCAGTAGAGCCCGACAGAGCCCGACAGAGCCCGACAGAGCCCGACAGGGCCCGACAGAGCCCGACAGAGCCCGACAGAGCCCGACAGGGCCCGACAGAGCCAAACAGAGCCCGACAGGGCCCGACAGAGCCCGACAGAGTCCAGTAGAGCCCGACAGAGCCCGACAGAGCCCGACAGAGCCCGACAGGGCCCGACAGGGCCCGACAGGGCCCAGTAGAGCCCGACAGAGCCCGACAGAGCCCGACAGAGCCCGACAGGGCCCGACAGGGCCCAGAAGAGCCCGACAGAGCCCGACAGAGCCCGACAGATCCCGACAGAACCCGACAGAGCCAGACAGAGCCCGACAGAGCCTGACAGGGCCCGACAGAGCCCGACAGAGCCCGACAGGGCCCAGTAGAGACCGACAGAGCCCGACAGAGCCCAGTAGAGGCCAGTAGAGCCCGACAGAGCCCGACAGAGCCCGACAGAGCCCGACAGAACCCGACAGAGCCCGACAGAGACCAGTTGAGCCCGACAGAGCCCGACAGAGCCCGACAGAGCCCGACAGGGCCTGACAGGGCCCAGTAGAGCCCGACAGAGCCCGACAGAGCCCAGTAGAGCCCGACAGAGCCCGACAGAGCCCGACAGAGCCCGACAGGGCCCGACAGAGCCCGACAGAGCCCGACAGGGCCCGACAGGGCCCGACAGAGCCCAGTAGAGCCCGACAGAGCCCGACAGAGCCCGACAGGGCCCAGTAGAGCCCAGTAGAGCCCGACAGAGCCCAGTAGAGCCCGACAGAGCCCGACAGAGCCCGACAGAGCCCGACAGGGCCCAGTAGAGCCCGACAGAGCCCGACAGGGCCCGACAGAGCCCGACAGAGCCCGACAGAGCCCGACAGGGCCCAGTAGAGCCCGACAGAGCCCGACAGAGCCCGACAGAGCCCGACAGGGCCCGACAGGGCCCAGTAGAGACCGACAGAGCCCGACAGAGCCCAGTAGAGCCCAGTAGAGCCCGACAGAGCCCGACAGAGCCCGACAGGGCCCGACAGAGCCCGACAGAGCCCGACAGAGCCCGACAGAGCCCGACAGAGCCCAGTAGAGCCCGACAGAGCCCGACAGAGCCCAGTAGAGCCCGACAGAGCCCGACAGGGCCCGACAGGGCCCGACAGGGCCCAGTAGAGCCCGACAGAGCCCGACAGAGCCCAGTAGAGCCCAGTAGAGCCCGACAGAGCCCGACAGAGCCCGACAGAACCCGACAGAGCCCGACAGAGACCAGTTGAGCCCGACAGAGCCCGACAGAGCCCAACAGAGCCCGACAGGGCCCGACAGGGCCCAGAAGAGCCCGATAGAGCCCGAAAGAGCCCGACAGAGCCCGACAGAACCCGACAGAGCCCGACAGAGCCCGACAGAGCCCGACAGGGCCCGACAGAGCCCGACAGAGCCCGACAGGGCCCAGTAGAGAACGACAGAGCCCGACAGAGCCCAGTAGAGCCCAGTAGAGCCCGACAGAGCCCGACAGAGCCCGACAGAACCCGACAGAGCCCGACAGAGACCAGTTGAGCCCGACAGAGCACGACAGAGCCCGACAGAGCCCAACAGGGCCTGACAGGGCCCAGTAGAGCCCGACAGAGCCCGACAGAGCCCGACAGAGTCCGACAGAGCCCAGTAGAGCCCGACAGAGCCCGACAGAGCCCGACAGGGCCCGACAGAGCCCGACAGGGCCCGACAGAGCCCGACAGAGCCCAACAGGGCCCAGTAGAGCCCGACAGAGACCGACAGAGCCCGACAGAGCCCGACAGAGCCCAGTAGAGCCCGACAGAGCCCGACAGAGCCCGACAGAGCCCGACAGGGCCCGACAGAGCCCGACAGGGCCCGACAGGGCCCGACAGAGCCCGACAGAGCCCGACAGGGCCCGACAGAGCCCGACAGGGCCCAGTAGAGCCGGACAGAGCCCGACAGAGCCCGACAGAGCCCGACAGAGCCCAGTAGAGCCCGACAGAGCCCGACAGAGCCCGACAGAGCCCAGTAGAGCCCAACAGAGCCCGACAGGGCCCGACAGGGCCCGACAGGGCCCAGTAGAGCGCGACAGAGCCCGACAGAGCCCAGTAGAGCCCAGTAGAGCCCGACAGAGCCCGACAGAGCCCGACAGAGCCCGACAGGGCCCGACAGAGCCCGACAGAGCCCGACAGGGCCCGACAGGGCCCGACAGAGCCCGACAGGGCCCAGTAGAGCCCGACAGAGCCCGACAGAGCCCAGTAGAGCCCAGTAGAGCCCGACAGGGCCCGACAGGGCCCGACAGGGCCCAGTAGAGCCCGACAGAGCCCGACAGAGCCTGACAGAGCCCGACAGGGCCCGACAGGGCCCGACAGAGCCCGACAGGGCCCAGTAGAGCCCGACAGAGCCCGACAGAGCCCAGTAGAGCCCGACAGAGCCCGACAGGGCCCAGTAGAGCCCGACAGAGCCCGACAGAGCCCGACAGAGCCCGACAGGGCCCGACAGAGCCCGACAGAGCCCGACAGGGCCCGACAGGGCCCGACAGAGCCCGACAGGGCCCAGTAGAGCCCGACAGAGCCCGACAGAGCCCAGTAGAGCCCAGTAGAGCCCGACAGAGCCCGACAGGGCCCGACAGGGCCCAGTAGAGCCCGACAGAGCCCGACAGAGCCTGACAGAGCCCGACAGGGCCCGACAGGGCCCGACAGAGCCCGACAGGGCCCAGTAGAGCCCGACAGAGCCCGACAGAGCCCAGTAGAGCCCGACAGAGCCCGACAGGGCCCAGTAGAGCCCGACAGAGCCCGACAGAGCCCGACAGAGCCCGACAGGGCCCGACAGGGCCCGACAGAGCCCGACAGGGCCCGACAGAGCCCGACAGAGCCCGACAGGGCCCAGTAGAGCCCGACAGAGCCCGACAGAGCCCAACAGAGCCCGACAGAGCCCAGTAGAGCCCGACAGAGCCCGACAGAGCCCGACAGAGCCCAGTAGAGCCCGACAGAGCCCGCCAGGGCCCGCCAGGGCCCGACAGGGCCCAGTAGAGCCCGACAGAGCCCGACAGAGCCCAGTAGAGCCCAGTAGAGCCCGACAGAGCCCGACAGAGCCCGACAGAGCCCGACAGAGCCCGACAGGGCCCGAGAGAGCCTGACAGAGCCCGACAGGGCCCAGTAGAGCCCGACAGAGCCCGACAGAGCCCGACAGAGCCCGACAGAGCCCAGTAGAGCCCGACAGAGCCCGAGAGAGCCCGACAGAGCCCGACAGAGCCCGACAGGGCCCGACAGGGCCCGACAGAGCCCGACAGAGCCCAGTAGAGCCCGACAGAGCCCGACAGAGCCCGACAGAGCCCGACAGAGCCCGACAGAGCCCAGTAGAGCCCGACAGAGTCCGACAGAGCCCGACAGAGCCCGACAGGGCCCGACAGAGCCCGACAGAGCCCGACAGGGCCCGACAGGTCCCGACAGGGCCCGACATTGCCCAGTAGAGCCCGACAGAGCCCGACAGAGCCCGACAGGGCCCGACAGGGCCCGACAGAGCCCGACAGAGCCCGACAGGGCCCGACAGGGCCCGACAGGGCCCGACAGGGCCCAGTAGAGCCCGACAGAGCCCGACAGAGCCTGACAGAGCCCGACAGGGCCCGACAGGGCCCGACAGAGCCCGACAGGGCCCAGTAGAGCCCGACAGAGCCCGACAGAGCCCAGTAGAGCCCGACAGAGCCCGACAGGGCCCAGTAGAGCCCGACAGAGCCCGACAGAGCCCGACAGAGCCCGACAGGGCCCGACAGAGCCCGACAGAGCCCGACAGGGCCCGACAGGGCCCGACAGAGCCCGACAGGGCCCAGTAGAGCCCGACAGAGCCCGACAGAGCCCAGTAGAGCCCAGTAGAGCCCGACAGAGCCCGACAGGGCCCGACAGGGCCCAGTAGAGCCCGACAGAGCCCGACAGAGCCTGACAGAGCCCGACAGGGCCCGACAGGGCCCGACAGAGCCCGACAGGGCCCAGTAGAGCCCGACAGAGCCCGACAGAGCCCAGTAGAGCCCGACAGAGCCCGACAGGGCCCAGTAGAGCCCGACAGAGCCCGACAGAGCCCGACAGAGCCCGACAGGGCCCGACAGGGCCCGACAGAGCCCGACAGGGCCCGACAGAGCCCGACAGAGCCCGACAGGGCCCAGTAGAGCCCGACAGAGCCCGACAGAGCCCAACAGAGCCCGACAGAGCCCAGTAGAGCCCGACAGAGCCCGACAGAGCCCGACAGAGCCCAGTAGAGCCCGACAGAGCCCGCCAGGGCCCGCCAGGGCCCGACAGGGCCCAGTAGAGCCCGACAGAGCCCGACAGAGCCCAGTAGAGCCCAGTAGAGCCCGACAGAGCCCGACAGAGCCCGACAGAGCCCGACAGAGCCCGACAGGGCCCGAGAGAGCCTGACAGAGCCCGACAGGGCCCAGTAGAGCCCGACAGAGCCCGACAGAGCCCGACAGAGCCCGACAGAGCCCAGTAGAGCCCGACAGAGCCCGAGAGAGCCCGACAGAGCCCGACAGAGCCCGACAGGGCCCGACAGGGCCCGACAGAGCCCGACAGAGCCCAGTAGAGCCCGACAGAGCCCGACAGAGCCCGACAGAGCCCGACAGAGCCCGACAGAGCCCAGTAGAGCCCGACAGAGTCCGACAGAGCCCGACAGAGCCCGACAGGGCCCGACAGAGCCCGACAGAGCCCGACAGGGCCCGACAGGTCCCGACAGGGCCCGACATTGCCCAGTAGAGCCCGACAGAGCCCGACAGAGCCCGACAGGGCCCGACAGGGCCCGACAGAGCCCGACAGAGCCCGACAGGGCCCGACAGGGCCCGACAGGGCCCGACAGAGCCCAGTAGAGCCCGACAGAGCCCGACAGAGCCCGACAGAGCCCGACAGGGCCCGACAGGGCCCAGTAGAGCCCGACAGAGCCCGACAGAGCCCGACAGAGCCCGACAGGGCCCGACAGAGCCCGACAGAGCCCGACAGGGCCCAGTAGAGCCCGACAGAGCCCGACAGAGCCCGACAGAACCCGTCAGGGCCCGACAGAGCCCGACAGAGCCCGACAGAGCCCGACAGAGTCCGACAGGGCCCAGTAGAGCCCGACAGAGCCCGACAGAGCCCGACAGAGCCCGACAGGGCCCGACAGAGCCCGACAGAGCCCGACAGGGCCCGACAGGGCCCAGTAGAGCCCGACAGAGCCGAGAGGGCCCGACAGAGCCCGACAGAGCCCGACAGGGCCCGACAGAGCCCGACAGAGCCCGACAGGGCCCAGTAGAGCCCGACAGAGCCCGACAGAGCCCGACAGAACCCGACAGGGCCCAGTAGAGCACGACAGAGCCCGACAGAGCCCGACAGAGCCCGACAGCGACCGAAAGGGCCCAGTAGAGCCCGACAGAGCCCGACAGAGCCCGACAGGGCCCGACAGAGCCCGACAGAGCCAAACAGAGCCCGACAGGGCCCGACAGGGCCTAGTAGAGCCCGACAGAGCCCGACAGGGCCCGACAGAGCCCGACAGAGCCCGACAGAGCCCGACAGGGCCCAGTAGAGCCCGACAGAGCCCGACAGAGCCCGACAGAGCCCGACAGGGCCTGACAGGGCCCGACAGAGCCCGACAGAGCCCGACAGGGCCCGACAGAGCCCGACAGAGCCCGACAGGGCCCAGTAGAGCCGGACAGAGCCCGACAGAGCCCGACAGAGCCCGACAGAGCCCAGTAGAGCCCGACAGAGCCCGACAGAGCCCGACAGAGCCCGACAGGGCCCGACAGAGCCCGACAGGGCCCGACAGGGCCCGACAGAGCCCGACAGAGCCCGACAGGGCCCGACAGAGCCCGACAGGGCCCAGTAGAGCCCGACAGAGCCCGACAGAGCCCGACAGAGCCCGACAGAGCCCAGTAGAGCCCGACAGAGCCCGACAGAGCCCGACAGAGCCCAGTAGAGCCCGACAGAGCCCGACAGGGCCCGACAGGGCCCGACAGGGCCCAGTAGAGCCCGACAGAGCCCGACAGAGCCCAGTAGAGCCCAGTAGAGCCCGACAGAGCCCGACAGAGCCCGACAGAGCCCGACAGAACCCGACAGAGCCCGACAGGGCCCGACAGAGCCCGACAGAACCCGACAGAGCCCGACAGAGCCCGACAGAGCCCGACAGGGCCCGACAGGGCCCAGAAGAGCCCGATAGAGCCCGACAGAGCCCGACAGAGCCCGACAGAATCCGACAGAGCCCGACAGAGCCCGACAGAGCCCGACAGAGCCTGACAGATCCCGACAGGGCCCAGTAGAGACCGACAGAGCCCGACAGAGCCCAGTAGAGCCCAGTAGAGCCCGACAGAGCCCGACAGAGCCCGACAGAACCCGACAGAGCCCGACAGAGACCAGTTGAGCCCGACAGAGCCCGACAGGGCCCGACAGGGCCCAGTAGAGCCCGACAGAGCCCGACAGAGCCCGACAGAGTCCGACAGAGCCCAGTAGAGCCCGACAGAGCCCGACAGAGCCCGACAGGGCCTGACAGAGCCCGAGAGGGCCCGACAGGGCCCGACAGGGCCCGACAGAGCCCAGTAGAGCCCGACAGAGCCCGACAGAGCCCGACATAGCCCGACAGGGCCCAGTAGAGCCCAGTAGAGCCCGACAGAGCCCAGTAGAGCCCGACAGAGCCCGACAGAGCCCGACAGAGCCCGACAGGGCCCGACAGGGCCCGACAGAGCCCGACAGGGCCCGACAGAGCCTGACAGAGCCCGACAGGGCCCAGTAGAGCCCGACAGAGCCCGACAGAGCCCGACAGAGCCCAGTAGAGCCCGACAGAGCCCGAGAGAGCCCGACAGAGCCCGACAGAGCCCGACAGGGCCCGACAGAGCCTGACAGAGCCCGACAGGGCCCGATAGAGCCCGACAGAGCCCGACAGAGCCCGACAGGGCCCGACAGAGCCCGACAGAGCCCGACAGGGCCCGACAGGGCCCAGTAGACCCCGACAGAGCCCGACAGAGCCCGACAAGGCCCGACAGGGCCCGACAGGGCCCGACAGAGCCCAGTAGAGCCCGACAGAGCCCGACAGAGCCCGACAGAGCCCGACAGAGCCCGACAGGGCCCGACAGGGCCCAGTAGAGCCCGACAGAGCCCGACAGAGCCCGACAGAGCCCGACAGAGCCCGACAGAGCCCGACAGGGCCCAGTAGAGCCCGACAGAGCCCGACAGAGTCCGACAGGGCCCAGTAGAGCCCGACAGAGCCCGACAGAGCCCGACAGAGCCGAGAGGGCCCGACAGAGCCCGACAGAGCCCGACAGAGCCCGACAGGGCCTGACAGAGCCCGACAGAGCCCGACAGGGCCCAGTAGAGCCCGACAGAGCCCGACAGAGCCCGACAGAACCCGACAGGGCCCAGTAGAGCCCGACAGAGCCCGACAGAGCCCAACAGAGCCCGACAGGGCCCGACAGAGCCCGACAGAGCCCGACAGAGCCCGACAGCGCCCGACAGGGCCCAGTAGAGCCCGACAGAGCCCGACAGAGCCCGACAGAGCCCGACAGGGCCGGACAGAGCCCGACAGAGCCCGACAGAGCCCGACAGGGCCCAGTAGAGCCCGACAGAGCCTGACAGAGCCCGACAGAACCCGGTGAGCCCGACAGAGCCCGACAGAGCCCGACAGAGTCCGACAGGGCCCAGTAGAGCCCGACAGAGCCCGACAGAGCCCGACAGAGCCCGACAGGGCCCGACAGAGCCCGACAGAGCCCGACAGAGCCCGACAGGGCCCGACAGGGCCCAGTAGAGCCCGACAGAGCCGAGAGGGCCCGACAGAGCCCGACAGAGCCCGACAGGGCCCGACAGAGCCCGACAGAGCCAAACAGGGCCCAGTAGAGCCCGACAGAGCCCGACAGAGCCCGACAGAACCCGACAGGGCCCAGTAGAGCACGACAGAGCCCGACAGAGCCCGACAGGGCCCGACAGAGCCCGACAGAGCCCGACAGCGACCGACAGGGCCCAGTAGAGCCCGACAGAGCCCGACAGAGCCCGACAGGGCCCGACAGAGCCCGACAGAGCCAAACAGAGCCCGACAGGGCCCGACAGGGCCCAGTAGAGCCCGACAGAGCCCGACAGGGCCCGACAGAGCCCGACAGAGCCCGACAGAGCCCGACAGGGCCCAGTAGAGCCCGACAGAGCCCGACAGAGCCCGACAGAACCCGTCAGGGCCCGACAGAGCCCGACAGAGCCCGACAGAGCCCGACAGAGTCCGACAGGGCCCAGTAGAGCCCGACAGAGCCCGACAGAGCCCGACAGAGCCCGACAGGGCCCGACAGAGCCCGACAGAGCCCGACAGGGCCCGACAGGGCCCAGTAGAGCCCGACAGAGCCGAGAGGGCCCGACAGAGCCCGACAGAGCCCGACAGGGCCCGACAGAGCCCGACAGAGCCCGACAGGGCCCAGTAGAGCCCGACAGAGCCCGACAGAGCCCGACAGAACCCGACAGGGCCCAGTAGAGCACGACAGAGCCCGACAGAGCCCGACAGAGCCCGACAGCGACCGAAAGGGCCCAGTAGAGCCCGACAGAGCCCGACAGAGCCCGACAGGGCCCGACAGAGCCCGACAGAGCCAAACAGAGCCCGACAGGGCCCGACAGGGCCCAGTAGAGCCCGACAGAGCCCGACAGGGCCCGACAGAGCCCGACAGAGCCCGACAGAGCCCGACAGGGCCCAGTAGAGCCCGACAGAGCCCGACAGAGCCCGACAGAGCCCGACAGGGCCTGACAGGGCCCGACAGAGCCCGACAGAGCCCGACAGGGCCCGACAGAGCCCGACAGAGCCCGACAGGGCCCAGTAGAGCCGGACAGAGCCCGACAGAGCCCGACAGAGCCCGACAGAGCCCAGTAGAGCCCGACAGAGCCCGACAGAGCCCGACAGAGCCCGACAGGGCCCGACAGAGCCCGACAGGGCCCGACAGGGCCCGACAGAGCCCGACAGAGCCCGACAGGGCCCGACAGAGCCCGACAGGGCCCAGTAGAGCCCGACAGAGCCCGACAGAGCCCGACAGAGCCCGACAGAGCCCAGTAGAGCCCGACAGAGCCCGACAGAGCCCGACAGAGCCCAGTAGAGCCCGACAGAGCCCGACAGGGCCCGACAGGGCCCGACAGGGCCCAGTAGAGCCCGACAGAGCCCGACAGAGCCCAGTAGAGCCCAGTAGAGCCCGACAGAGCCCGACAGAGCCCGACAGAGCCCGACAGAACCCGACAGAGCCCGACAGGGCCCGACAGAGCCCGACAGAACCCGACAGAGCCCGACAGAGCCCGACAGAGCCCGACAGGGCCCGACAGGGCCCAGAAGAGCCCGATAGAGCCCGACAGAGCCCGACAGAGCCCGACAGAATCCGACAGAGCCCGACAGAGCCCGACAGAGCCCGACAGAGCCTGACAGATCCCGACAGGGCCCAGTAGAGACCGACAGAGCCCGACAGAGCCCAGTAGAGCCCAGTAGAGCCCGACAGAGCCCGACAGAGCCCGACAGAACCCGACAGAGCCCGACAGAGACCAGTTGAGCCCGACAGAGCCCGACAGGGCCCGACAGGGCCCAGTAGAGCCCGACAGAGCCCGACAGAGCCCGACAGAGTCCGACAGAGCCCAGTAGAGCCCGACAGAGCCCGACAGAGCCCGACAGGGCCTGACAGAGCCCGAGAGGGCCCGACAGGGCCCGACAGGGCCCGACAGAGCCCAGTAGAGCCCGACAGAGCCCGACAGAGCCCGACATAGCCCGACAGGGCCCAGTAGAGCCCAGTAGAGCCCGACAGAGCCCAGTAGAGCCCGACAGAGCCCGACAGAGCCCGACAGAGCCCGACAGGGCCCGACAGGGCCCGACAGAGCCCGACAGGGCCCGACAGAGCCTGACAGAGCCCGACAGGGCCCAGTAGAGCCCGACAGAGCCCGACAGAGCCCGACAGAGCCCAGTAGAGCCCGACAGAGCCCGAGAGAGCCCGACAGAGCCCGACAGAGCCCGACAGGGCCCGACAGAGCCTGACAGAGCCCGACAGGGCCCGATAGAGCCCGACAGAGCCCGACAGAGCCCGACAGGGCCCGACAGAGCCCGACAGAGCCCGACAGGGCCCGACAGGGCCCAGTAGACCCCGACAGAGCCCGACAGAGCCCGACAAGGCCCGACAGGGCCCGACAGGGCCCGACAGAGCCCAGTAGAGCCCGACAGAGCCCGACAGAGCCCGACAGAGCCCGACAGAGCCCGACAGGGCCCGACAGGGCCCAGTAGAGCCCGACAGAGCCCGACAGAGCCCGACAGAGCCCGACAGAGCCCGACAGGGCCCAGTAGAGCCCGACAGAGCCCGACAGAGTCCGACAGGGCCCAGTAGAGCCCGACAGAGCCCGAAAGAGCCCGACAGAGCCGAGAGGGCCCGACAGAGCCCGACAGAGCCCGACAGAGCCCGACAGGGCCTGACAGAGCCCGACAGAGCCCGACAGGGCCCAGTAGAGCCCGACAGAGCCCGACAGAGCCCGACAGAACCCGACAGGGCCCAGTAGAGCCCGACAGAGCCCGACAGAGCCCAACAGAGCCCGACAGGGCCCGACAGAGCCCGACAGAGCCCGACAGACCCCGACAGCGCCCGACAGGGCCCAGTAGAGCCCGACAGAGCCCGACAGAGCCCGACAGAGCCCGACAGGGCCCGACAGAGCCCGACAGAGCCCGACAGAGCCCGACAGGGCCCAGTAGAGCCCGACAGAGCCTGACAGAGCCTGACAGAACCCGGTGAGCCCGACAGAGCCCGACAGAGCCCGACAGAGTCCGACAGGGCCCAGTAGAGCCCGACAGAGCCCGACAGAGCCCGACAGAGCCCGACAGGGCCCGACAGAGCCCGACAGAGCCCGACAGAGCCCGACAGGGCCCGACAGGGCCCAGTAGAGCCCGACAGAGCCGAGAGGGCCCGACAGAGCCCGACAGAGCCCGACAGGGCCCGACAGAGCCCGACAGAGCCAAACAGGGCCCAGTAGAGCCCGACAGAGCCCGACAGAGCCCGACAGAACCCGACAGGGCCCAGTAGAGCACGACAGAGCCCGACAGAGCCCGACAGGGCCCGACAGAGACCGACAGAGCCCGACAGCGACCGACAGGGCCCAGTAGAGCCCGACAGAGCCCGACAGAGCCCGACAGGGCCCGACAGAGCCCGACAGAGCCAAACAGAGCCCGACAGGGCCCGACAGGGCCCAGTAGAGCCCGACAGAGCCCGACAGGGCCCGACAGAGCCCGACAGAGCCCGACAGAGCCCGACAGGGCCCAGTAGAGCCCGACAGAGCCCGACAGAGCCCGACAGAGCCCGACAGGGCCTGACAGGGCCCGACAGAGCCCGACAGAGCCCGACAGGGCCCGACAGAGCCCGACAGGGCCCAGTAGAGCCCGACAGAGCCCGACAGAGCCCAACAGAGCCCGACAGAGCCCAGTAGAGCCCGACAGAGCCCGACAGAGCCCGACAGAGCCCAGTAGAGCCCGACAGAGCCCGCCAGGGCCCGCCAGGGCCCGACAGGGCCCAGTAGAGCCCGACAGAGCCCGACAGAGCCCAGTAGAGCCCAGTAGAGCCCGACAGAGCCCGACAGAGCCCGACAGAGCCCGACAGAGCCCGACAGGGCCCGAGAGAGCCTGACAGAGCCCGACAGGGCCCAGTAGAGCCCGACAGAGCCCGACAGAGCCCGACAGAGCCCGACAGAGCCCAGTAGAGCCCGACAGAGCCCGAGAGAGCCCGACAGAGCCCGACAGAGCCCGACAGGGCCCGACAGGGCCCGACAGAGCCCGACAGAGCCCAGTAGAGCCCGACAGAGCCCGACAGAGCCCGACAGAGCCCGACAGAGCCCGACAGAGCCCAGTAGAGCCCGACAGAGCCCGACAGAGCCCGACAGAGCCCGACAGGGCCCGACAGAGCCCGACAGAGCCCGACAGGGCCCGACAGGTCCCGACAGGGCCCGACATTGCCCAGTAGAGCCCGACAGAGCCCGACAGAGCCCGACAGGGCCCGACAGGGCCCGACAGAGCCCGACAGAGCCCGACAGGGCCCGACAGGGCCCGACAGGGCCCGACAGAGCCCAGTAGAGCCCGACAGAGCCCGACAGAGCCCGACAGAGCCCGACAGGGCCCGACAGGGCCCAGTAGAGCCCGACAGAGCCCGACAGAGCCCGACAGAGCCCGACAGGGCCCGACAGAGCCCGACAGAGCCCGACAGGGCCCAGTAGAGCCCGACAGAGCCCGACAGAGCCCGACAGAACCCGTCAGGGCCCGACAGAGCCCGACAGAGCCCGACAGAGCCCGACAGAGTCCGACAGGGCCCAGTAGAGCCCGACAGAGCCCGACAGAGCCCGACAGAGCCCGACAGGGCCCGACAGAGCCCGACAGAGCCCGACAGGGCCCGACAGGGCCCAGTAGAGCCCGACAGAGCCGAGAGGGCCCGACAGAGCCCGACAGAGCCCGACAGGGCCCGACAGAGCCCGACAGAGCCCGACAGGGCCCAGTAGAGCCCGACAGAGCCCGACAGAGCCCGACAGAACCCGACAGGGCCCAGTAGAGCACGACAGAGCCCGACAGAGCCCGACAGAGCCCGACAGCGACCGAAAGGGCCCAGTAGAGCCCGACAGAGCCCGACAGAGCCCGACAGGGCCCGACAGAGCCCGACAGAGCCAAACAGAGCCCGACAGGGCCCGACAGGGCCCAGTAGAGCCCGACAGAGCCCGACAGGGCCCGACAGAGCCCGACAGAGCCCGACAGAGCCCGACAGGGCCCAGTAGAGCCCGACAGAGCCCGACAGAGCCCGACAGAGCCCGACAGGGCCTGACAGGGCCCGACAGAGCCCGACAGAGCCCGACAGGGCCCGACAGAGCCCGACAGAGCCCGACAGGGCCCAGTAGAGCCGGACAGAGCCCGACAGAGCCCGACAGAGCCCGACAGAGCCCAGTAGAGCCCGACAGAGCCCGACAGAGCCCGACAGAGCCCGACAGGGCCCGACAGAGCCCGACAGGGCCCGACAGGGCCCGACAGAGCCCGACAGAGCCCGACAGGGCCCGACAGAGCCCGACAGGGCCCAGTAGAGCCCGACAGAGCCCGACAGAGCCCGACAGAGCCCGACAGAGCCCAGTAGAGCCCGACAGAGCCCGACAGAGCCCGACAGAGCCCAGTAGAGCCCGACAGAGCCCGACAGGGCCCGACAGGGCCCGACAGGGCCCAGTAGAGCCCGACAGAGCCCGACAGAGCCCAGTAGAGCCCAGTAGAGCCCGACAGAGCCCGACAGAGCCCGACAGAGCCCGACAGAACCCGACAGAGCCCGACAGGGCCCGACAGAGCCCGACAGAACCCGACAGAGCCCGACAGAGCCCGACAGAGCCCGACAGGGCCCGACAGGGCCCAGAAGAGCCCGAGAGAGCCCGACAGAGCCCGACAGAGCCCGACAGAATCCGACAGAGCCCGACAGAGCCCGACAGAGCCCGACAGAGCCTGACAGATCCCGACAGGGCCCAGTAGAGACCGACAGAGCCCGACAGAGCCCAGTAGAGCCCAGTAGAGCCCGACAGAGCCCGACAGAGCCCGACAGAACCCGACAGAGCCCGACAGAGACCAGTTGAGCCCGACAGAGCCCGACAGGGCCCGACAGGGCCCAGTAGAGCCCGACAGAGCCCGACAGAGCCTGACAGAGTCCGACAGAGCCCAGTAGAGCCCGACAGAGCCCGACAGAGCCCGACAGGGCCTGACAGAGCCCGAGAGGGCCCGACAGGGCCCGACAGGGCCCGACAGAGCCCAGTAGAGCCCGACAGAGCCCGACAGAGCCCGACATAGCCCGACAGGGCCCAGTAGAGCCCAGTAGAGCCCGACAGAGCCCAGTAGAGCCCGACAGAGCCCGACAGAGCCCGACAGAGCCCGACAGGGCCCGACAGGGCCCGACAGAGCCCGACAGGGCCCGACAGAGCCTGACAGAGCCCGACAGGGCCCAGTAGAGCCCGACAGAGCCCGACAGAGCCCGACAGAGCCCAGTAGAGCCCGACAGAGCCCGAGAGAGCCCGACAGAGCCCGACAGAGCCCGACAGGGCCCGACAGAGCCTGACAGAGCCCGACAGGGCCCGATAGAGCCCGACAGAGCCCGACAGAGCCCGACAGGGCCCGACAGAGCCCGACAGAGCCCGACAGGGCCCGACAGGGCCCAGTAGACCCCGACAGAGCCCGACAGAGCCCGACAAGGCCCGACAGGGCCCGACAGGGCCCGACAGAGCCCAGTAGAGCCCGACAGAGCCCGACAGAGCCCGACAGAGCCCGACAGAGCCCGACAGGGCCCGACAGGGCCCAGTAGAGCCCGACAGAGCCCGACAGAGCCCGACAGAGCCCGACAGAGCCCGACAGAGCCCGACAGGGCCCAGTAGAGCCCGACAGAGCCCGACAGAGTCCGACAGGGCCCAGTAGAGCCCGACAGAGCCCGACAGAGCCCGACAGAGCCGAGAGGGCCCGACAGAGCCCGACAGAGCCCGACAGAGCCCGACAGGGCCTGACAGAGCCCGACAGAGCCCGACAGGGCCCAGTAGAGCCCGACAGAGCCCGACAGAGCCCGACAGAACCCGACAGGGCCCAGTAGAGCCCGACAGAGCCCGACAGAGCCCAACAGAGCCCGACAGGGCCCGACAGAGCCCGACAGAGCCCGACAGAGCCCGACAGCGCCCGACAGGGCCCAGTAGAGCCCGACAGAGCCCGACAGAGCCCGACAGAGCCCGACAGGGCCGGACAGAGCCCGACAGAGCCCGACAGAGCCCGACAGGGCCCAGTAGAGCCCGACAGAGCCTGACAGAGCCCGACAGAACCCGGTGAGCCCGACAGAGCCCGACAGAGCCCGACAGAGTCCGACAGGGCCCAGTAGAGCCCGACAGAGCCCGACAGAGCCCGACAGAGCCCGACAGGGCCCGACAGAGCCCGACAGAGCCCGACAGAGCCCGACAGGGCCCGACAGGGCCCAGTAGAGCCCGACAGAGCCGAGAGGGCCCGACAGAGCCCGACAGAGCCCGACAGGGCCCGACAGAGCCCGACAGAGCCAAACAGGGCCCAGTAGAGCCCGACAGAGCCCGACAGAGCCCGACAGAACCCGACAGGGCCCAGTAGAGCACGACAGAGCCCGACAGAGCCCGACAGGGCCCGACAGAGCCCGACAGAGCCCGACAGCGACCGACAGGGCCCAGTAGAGCCCGACAGAGCACGACAGAGCCCGACAGGGCCCGACAGAGCCCGACAGAGCCAAACAGAGCCCGACAGGGCCCGACAGGGCCCAGTAGAGCCCGACAGAGCCCGACAGGGCCCGACAGAGCCCGACAGAGCCCGACAGAGCCCGACAGGGCCCAGTAGAGCCCGACAGAGCCCGACAGAGCCCGACAGAACCCGTCAGGGCCCGACAGAGCCCGACAGAGCCCGACAGAGCCCGACAGAGTCCGACAGGGCCCAGTAGAGCCCGACAGAGCCCGACAGAGCCCGACAGAGCCCGACAGGGCCCGACAGAGCCCGACAGAGCCCGACAGGGCCCGACAGGGCCCAGTAGAGCCCGACAGAGCCGAGAGGGCCCGACAGAGCCCGACAGAGCCCGACAGGGCCCGACAGAGCCCGACAGAGCCCGACAGGGCCCAGTAGAGCCCGACAGAGCCCGACAGAGCCCGACAGAACCCGACAGGGCCCAGTAGAGCACGACAGAGCCCGACAGAGCCCGACAGAGCCCGACAGCGACCGAAAGGGCCCAGTAGAGCCCGACAGAGCCCGACAGAGCCCGACAGGGCCCGACAGAGCCCGACAGAGCCAAACAGAGCCCGACAGGGCCCGACAGGGCCCAGTAGAGCCCGACAGAGCCCGACAGGGCCCGACAGAGCCCGACAGAGCCCGACAGAGCCCGACAGGGCCCAGTAGAGCCCGACAGAGCCCGACAGAGCCCGACAGAGCCCGACAGGGCCTGACAGGGCCCGACAGAGCCCGACAGAGCCCGACAGGGCCCGACAGAGCCCGACAGAGCCCGACAGGGCCCAGTAGAGCCGGACAGAGCCCGACAGAGCCCGACAGAGCCCGACAGAGCCCAGTAGAGCCCGACAGAGCCCGACAGAGCCCGACAGAGCCCGACAGGGCCCGACAGAGCCCGACAGGGCCCGACAGGGCCCGACAGAGCCCGACAGAGCCCGACAGGGCCCGACAGAGCCCGACAGGGCCCAGTAGAGCCCGACAGAGCCCGACAGAGCCCGACAGAGCCCGACAGAGCCCAGTAGAGCCCGACAGAGCCCGACAGAGCCCGACAGAGCCCAGTAGAGCCCGACAGAGCCCGACAGGGCCCGACAGGGCCCGACAGAGCCCAGTAGAGCCCAGTAGAGCCCGACAGAGCCCGACAGAGCCCGACAGAGCCCGACAGAACCCGACAGAGCCCGACAGGGCCCGACAGAGCCCGACAGAACCCGACAGAGCCCGACAGAGCCCGACAGAGCCCGACAGGGCCCGACAGGGCCCAGAAGAGCCCGATAGAGCCCGACAGAGCCCGACAGAGCCCGACAGAATCCGACAGAGCCCGACAGAGCCCGACAGAGCCCGACAGAGCCTGACAGATCCCGACAGGGCCCAGTAGAGACCGACAGAGCCCGACAGAGCCCAGTAGAGCCCAGTAGAGCCCGACAGAGCCCGACAGAGCCCGACAGAACCCGACAGAGCCCGACAGAGACCAGTTGAGCCCGACAGAGCCCGACAGGGCCCGACAGGGCCCAGTAGAGCCCGACAGAGCCCGACAGAGCCCGACAGAGTCCGACAGAGCCCAGTAGAGCCCGACAGAGCCCGACAGAGCCCGACAGGGCCTGACAGAGCCCGAGAGGGCCCGACAGGGCCCGACAGGGCCCGACAGAGCCCAGTAGAGCCCGACAGAGCCCGACAGAGCCCGACATAGCCCGACAGGGCCCAGTAGAGCCCAGCAGAGCCCGACAGAGCCCAGTAGAGCCCGACAGAGCCCGACAGAGCCCGACAGAGCCCGACAGGGCCCGACAGGGCCCGACAGAGCCCGACAGGGCCCGACAGAGCCTGACAGAGCCCGACAGGGCCCAGTAGAGCCCGACAGAGCCCGACAGAGCCCGACAGAGCCCAGTAGAGCCCGACAGAGCCCGAGAGAGCCCGACAGAGCCCGACAGAGCCCGACAGGGCCCGACAGAGCCTGACAGAGCCCGACAGGGCCCGATAGAGCCCGACAGAGCCCGACAGAGCCCGACAGGGCCCGACAGAGCCCGACAGAGCCCGACAGGGCCCGACAGGGCCCAGTAGACCCCGACAGAGCCCGACAGAGCCCGACAAGGCCCGACAGGGCCCGACAGGGCCCGACAGAGCCCAGTAGAGCCCGACAGAGCCCGACAGAGCCCGACAGAGCCCGACAGAGCCCGACAGGGCCCGACAGGGCCCAGTAGAGCCCGACAGAGCCCGACAGAGCCCGACAGAGCCCGACAGAGCCCGACAGGGCCCAGTAGAGCCCGACAGAGCCCGACAGAGTCCGACAGGGCCCAGTAGAGCCCGACAGAGCCCGACAGAGCCCGACAGAGCCGAGAGGGCCCGACAGAGCCCGACAGAGCCCGACAGAGCCCGACAGGGCCTGACAGAGCCCGACAGAGCCCGACAGGGCCCAGTAGAGCCCGACAGAGCCCGACAGAGCCCGACAGAACCCGACAGGGCCCAGTAGAGCCCGACAGAGCCCGACAGAGCCCAACAGAGCCCGACAGGGCCCGACAGAGCCCGACAGAGCCCGACAGAGCCCGACAGCGCCCGACAGGGCCCAGTAGAGCCCGACAGAGCCCGACAGAGCCCGACAGGGCCCGACAGAGCCCGACAGAGCCCGACAGAGCCCGACAGGGCCCAGTAGAGCCCGACAGAGCCTGACAGAGCCCGACAGAACCCGGTGAGCCCGACAGAGCCCGACAGAGCCCGACAGAGTCCGACAGGGCCCAGTAGAGCCCGACAGAGCCCGACAGAGCCCGACAGAGCCCGACAGGGCCCGACAGAGCCCGACAGAGCCCGACAGAGCCCGACAGGGCCCGACAGGGCCCAGTAGAGCCCGACAGAGCCGAGAGGGCCCGACAGAGCCCGACAGAGCCCGACAGGGCCCGACAGAGCCCGACAGAGCCAAACAGGGCCCAGTAGAGCCCGACAGAGCCCGACAGAGCCCGACAGAACCCGACAGGGCCCAGTAGAGCACGACAGAGCCCGACAGAGCCCGACAGGGCCCGACAGAGCCCGACAGAGCCCGACAGCGACCGACAGGGCCCAGTAGAGCCCGACAGAGCCCGACAGAGCCCGACAGGGCCCGACAGAGCCCGACAGAGCCAAACAGAGCCCGACAGGGCCCGACAGGGCCCAGTAGAGCCCGACAGAGCCCGACAGGGCCCGACAGAGCCCGACAGAGCCCGACAGAGCCCGACAGGGCCCAGTAGAGCCCGACAGAGCCCGACAGAGCCCGACAGAGCCCGACAGGGCCTGACAGGGCCCGACAGAGCCCGACAGAGCCCGACAGGGCCCGACAGAGCCCGACAGAGCTTGACAGGGCCCAGTAGAGCCGGACAGAGCCCGACAGAGCCCGACAGATCCCGACAGAGCCCAGTAGAGCCCGACAGAGCCCGACAGAGCCCGACAGAGCCCGACAGGGCCCGACAGAGCCCGACAGGGCCCGACAGGGCCCGACAGAGCCCGACACAGCCCGACAGGGCCCGACAGAGCCCGACAGGGCCCAGTAGAGCCCGACAGAGCCCGACAGAGCCCGACAGAGCCCGACAGAGCCCAGTAGAGCCCGACAGAGCCCGACAGAGCCCGACAGAGCCCAGTAGAGCCCGACAGAGCCCGACAGGGCCCGACAGGGCCCGACAGGGCCCAGTAGAGCCCGACAGAGCCCGACAGAGCCCAGTAGAGCCCAGTAGAGCCCGACAGAGCCCGACAGAGCCCGACAGAGCCCGACAGAACCCGACAGAGCCCGACAGAGACCAGTTGAGCCCGACAGAGTCCGACAGGGCCCGACAGGGCCCAGTAGAGCCCGACAGAGCCCGACAGAGCCCGACAGAGTCCGACAGAGCCCAGTAGAGCCCGACAGAGCCCGACAGAGCCCGACAGGGCCCGACAGAGCCCGACAGAGCCCGACAGGGCCCGACAGGGCCCAGTAGAGCCCGACAGAGCCCGACAGAGCCCGACAGGGCCCAGTAGAGCCCAGCAGAGCCCGACAGAGCCCAGTAGAGCCCGACAGAGCCCGACAGAGCCCGACAGAGCCCGACAGGGCCCGACAGGGCCCGACAGAGCCCGACAGGGCCCGACAGAGCCTGACAGAGCCCGACAGGGCCCAGTAGAGCCCGACAGAGCCCGACAGAGCCCGACAGAGCCCAGTAGAGCCCGACAGAGCCCGAGAGAGCCCGACAGAGACCGACAGAGCCCGACAGGGCCCGACAGAGCCCGACAGAGCCCGACAGGGCCCGACAGAGCCCGACAGAGCCCGACAGGGCCCGACAGAGCCTGACAGAGCCCGACAGGGCCCGACAGGGCCCAGTAGACCCCGACAGAGCCCGACAGAGCCCGACAGGGCCCGACAGATCCCGACAGAGCCCAGTAGAGCCCGACAGAGCCCGACAGAGCCCGACAGAACCCGACAGGGCCCAGTAGAGCACGACAGAGCCCGACAGAGCCCGACAGAGCCCGACAGCGACCGAAAGGGCCCAGTAGAGCCCGACAGAGCCCGACAGAGCCCGACAGGGCCCGACAGAGCCCGACAGAGCCAAACAGAGCCCGACAGGGCCCGACAGGGCCCAGTAGAGCCCGACAGAGCCCGACAGGGCCCGACAGAGCCCGACAGAGCCCGACAGAGCCCGACAGGGCCCAGTAGAGCCCGACAGAGCCCGACAGAGCCCGACAGAGCCCGACAGGGCCTGACAGGGCCCGACAGAGCCCGACAGAGCCCGACAGGGCCCGACAGAGCCCGACAGAGCCCGACAGGGCCCAGTAGAGCCGGACAGAGCCCGACAGAGCCCGACAGAGCCCGACAGAGCCCAGTAGAGCCCGACAGAGCCCGACAGAGCCCGACAGAGCCCGACAGGGCCCGACAGAGCCCGACAGGGCCCGACAGGGCCCGACAGAGCCCGACAGAGCCCGACAGGGCCCGACAGAGCCCGACAGGGCCCAGTAGAGCCCGACAGAGCCCGACAGAGCCCGACAGAGCCCGACAGAGCCCAGTAGAGCCCGACAGAGCCCGACAGAGCCCGACAGAGCCCAGTAGAGCCCGACAGAGCCCGACAGGGCCCGACAGGGCCCGACAGGGCCCAGTAGAGCCCGACAGAGCCCGACAGAGCCCAGTAGAGCCCAGTAGAGCCCGACAGAGCCCGACAGAGCCCGACAGAGCCCGACAGAACCCGACAGAGCCCGACAGGGCCCGACAGAGCCCGACAGAACCCGACAGAGCCCGACAGAGCCCGACAGAGCCCGACAGGGCCCGACAGGGCCCAGAAGAGCCCGATAGAGCCCGACAGAGCCCGACAGAGCCCGACAGAATCCGACAGAGCCCGACAGAGCCCGACAGAGCCCGACAGAGCCTGACAGATCCCGACAGGGCCCAGTAGAGACCGACAGAGCCCGACAGAGCCCAGTAGAGCCCAGTAGAGCCCGACAGAGCCCGACAGAGCCCGACAGAACCCGACAGAGCCCGACAGAGACCAGTTGAGCCCGACAGAGCCCGACAGGGCCCGACAGGGCCCAGTAGAGCCCGACAGAGCCCGACAGAGCCCGACAGAGTCCGACAGAGCCCAGTAGAGCCCGACAGAGCCCGACAGAGCCCGACAGGGCCTGACAGAGCCCGAGAGGGCCCGACAGGGCCCGACAGGGCCCGACAGAGCCCAGTAGAGCCCGACAGAGCCCGACAGAGCCCGACATAGCCCGACAGGGCCCAGTAGAGCCCAGTAGAGCCCGACAGAGCCCAGTAGAGCCCGACAGAGCCCGACAGAGCCCGACAGAGCCCGACAGGGCCCGACAGGGCCCGACAGAGCCCGACAGGGCCCGACAGAGCCTGACAGAGCCCGACAGGGCCCAGTAGAGCCCGACAGAGCCCGACAGAGCCCGACAGAGCCCAGTAGAGCCCGACAGAGCCCGAGAGAGCCCGACAGAGCCCGACAGAGCCCGACAGGGCCCGACAGAGCCTGACAGAGCCCGACAGGGCCCGATAGAGCCCGACAGAGCCCGACAGAGCCCGACAGGGCCCGACAGAGCCCGACAGAGCCCGACAGGGCCCGACAGGGCCCAGTAGACCCCGACAGAGCCCGACAGAGCCCGACAAGGCCCGACAGGGCCCGACAGGGCCCGACAGAGCCCAGTAGAGCCCGACAGAGCCCGACAGAGCCCGACAGAGCCCGACAGAGCCCGACAGGGCCCGACAGGGCCCAGTAGAGCCCGACAGAGCCCGACAGAGCCCGACAGAGCCCGACAGAGCCCGACAGAGCCCGACAGGGCCCAGTAGAGCCCGACAGAGCCCGACAGAGTCCGACAGGGCCCAGTAGAGCCCGACAGAGCCCGACAGAGCCCGACAGAGCCGAGAGGGCCCGACAGAGCCCGACAGAGCCCGACAGAGCCCGACAGGGCCTGACAGAGCCCGACAGAGCCCGACAGGGCCCAGTAGAGCCCGACAGAGCCCGACAGAGCCCGACAGAACCCGACAGGGCCCAGTAGAGCCCGACAGAGCCCGACAGAGCCCAACAGAGCCCGACAGGGCCCGACAGAGCCCGACAGAGCCCGACAGCGCCCGACAGGGCCCAGTAGAGCCCGACAGAGCCCGACAGAGCCCGACAGAGCCCGACAGGGCCCGACAGAGCCCGACAGAGCCCGACAGAGCCCGACAGGGCCCAGTAGAGCCCGACAGAGCCTGACAGAGCCCGACAGAACCCGGTGAGCCCGACAGAGCCCGACAGAGCCCGACAGAGTCCGACAGGGCCCAGTAGAGCCCGACAGAGCCCGACAGAGCCCGACAGAGCCCGACAGGGCCCGACAGAGCCCGACAGAGCCCGACAGAGCCCGACAGGGCCCGACAGGGCCCAGTAGAGCCCGACAGAGCCGAGAGGGCCCGACAGAGCCCGACAGAGCCCGACAGGGCCCGACAGAGCCCGACAGAGCCAAACAGGGCCCAGTAGAGCCCGACAGAGCCCGACAGAGCCCGACAGAACCCGACAGGGCCCAGTAGAGCACGACAGAGCCCGACAGAGCCCGACAGGGCCCGACAGAGCCCGACAGAGCCCGACAGCGACCGACAGGGCCCAGTAGAGCCCGACAGAGCCCGACAGAGCCCGACAGGGCCCGACAGAGCCCGACAGAGCCAAACAGAGCCCGACAGGGCCCGACAGGGCCCAGTAGAGCCCGACAGAGCCCGACAGGGCCCGACAGAGCCCGACAGAGCCCGACAGAGCCCGACAGGGCCCAGTAGAGCCCGACAGAGCCCGACAGAGCCCGACAGAGCCCGACAGGGCCTGACAGGGCCCGACAGAGCCCGACAGAGCCCGACAGGGCCCGACAGAGCCCGACAGAGCTTGACAGGGCCCAGTAGAGCCGGACAGAGCCCGACAGAGCCCGACAGATCCCGACAGAGCCCAGTAGAGCCCGACAGAGCCCGACAGAGCCCGACAGAGCCCGACAGGGCCCGACAGAGCCCGACAGGGCCCGACAGGGCCCGACAGAGCCCGACACAGCCCGACAGGGCCCGACAGAGCCCGACAGGGCCCAGTAGAGCCCGACAGAGCCCGACAGAGCCCGACAGAGCCCGACAGAGCCCAGTAGAGCCCGACAGAGCCCGACAGAGCCCGACAGAGCCCAGTAGAGCCCGACAGAGCCCGACAGGGCCCGACAGGGCCCGACAGGGCCCAGTAGAGCCCGACAGAGCCCGACAGAGCCCGACAGAGCCCAGTAGAGCCCGACAGAGCCCGAGAGAGCCCGACAGAGACCGACAGAGCCCGACAGGGCCCGACAGAGCCCGACAGAGCCCGACAGGGCCCGACAGAGCCCGACAGAGCCCGACAGGGCCCGACAGAGCCTGACAGAGCCCGACAGGGCCCGACAGGGCCCAGTAGACCCCGACAGAGCCCGACAGAGCCCGACAGGGCCCGACAGATCCCGACAGAGCCCAGTAGAGCCCGACAGAGCCCGACAGAGCCCGACAGAACCCGACAGGGCCCAGTAGAGCACGACAGAGCCCGACAGAGCCCGACAGAGCCCGACAGCGACCGAAAGGGCCCAGTAGAGCCCGACAGAGCCCGACAGAGCCCGACAGGGCCCGACAGAGCCCGACAGAGCCAAACAGAGCCCGACAGGGCCCGACAGGGCCCAGTAGAGCCCGACAGAGCCCGACAGGGCCCGACAGAGCCCGACAGAGCCCGACAGAGCCCGACAGGGCCCAGTAGAGCCCGACAGAGCCCGACAGAGCCCGACAGAGCCCGACAGGGCCTGACAGGGCCCGACAGAGCCCGACAGAGCCCGACAGGGCCCGACAGAGCCCGACAGAGCCCGACAGGGCCCAGTAGAGCCGGACAGAGCCCGACAGAGCCCGACAGAGCCCGACAGAGCCCAGTAGAGCCCGACAGAGCCCGACAGAGCCCGACAGAGCCCGACAGGGCCCGACAGAGCCCGACAGGGCCCGACAGGGCCCGACAGAGCCCGACAGAGCCCGACAGGGCCCGACAGAGCCCGACAGGGCCCAGTAGAGCCCGACAGAGCCCGACAGAGCCCGACAGAGCCCGACAGAGCCCAGTAGAGCCCGACAGAGCCCGACAGAGCCCGACAGAGCCCAGTAGAGCCCGACAGAGCCCGACAGGGCCCGACAGGGCCCGACAGGGCCCAGTAGAGCCCGACAGAGCCCGACAGAGCCCAGTAGAGCCCAGTAGAGCCCGACAGAGCCCGACAGAGCCCGACAGAGCCCGACAGAACCCGACAGAGCCCGACAGGGCCCGACAGAGCCCGACAGAACCCGACAGAGCCCGACAGAGCCCGACAGAGCCCGACAGGGCCCGACAGGGCCCAGAAGAGCCCGATAGAGCCCGACAGAGCCCGACAGAGCCCGACAGAATCCGACAGAGCCCGACAGAGCCCGACAGAGCCCGACAGAGCCTGACAGATCCCGACAGGGCCCAGTAGAGACCGACAGAGCCCGACAGAGCCCAGTAGAGCCCAGTAGAGCCCGACAGAGCCCGACAGAGCCCGACAGAACCCGACAGAGCCCGACAGAGACCAGTTGAGCCCGACAGAGCCCGACAGGGCCCGACAGGGCCCAGTAGAGCCCGACAGAGCCCGACAGAGCCCGACAGAGTCCGACAGAGCCCAGTAGAGCCCGACAGAGCCCGACAGAGCCCGACAGGGCCTGACAGAGCCCGAGAGGGCCCGACAGGGCCCGACAGGGCCCGACAGAGCCCAGTAGAGCCCGACAGAGCCCGACAGAGCCCGACATAGCCCGACAGGGCCCAGTAGAGCCCAGTAGAGCCCGACAGAGCCCAGTAGAGCCCGACAGAGCCCGACAGAGCCCGACAGAGCCCGACAGGGCCCGACAGGGCCCGACAGAGCCCGACAGGGCCCGACAGAGCCTGACAGAGCCCGACAGGGCCCAGTAGAGCCCGACAGAGCCCGACAGAGCCCGACAGAGCCCAGTAGAGCCCGACAGAGCCCGAGAGAGCCCGACAGAGCCCGACAGAGCCCGACAGGGCCCGACAGAGCCTGACAGAGCCCGACAGGGCCCGATAGAGCCCGACAGAGCCCGACAGAGCCCGACAGGGCCCGACAGAGCCCGACAGAGCCCGACAGGGCCCGACAGGGCCCAGTAGACCCCGACAGAGCCCGACAGAGCCCGACAAGGCCCGACAGGGCCCGACAGGGCCCGACAGAGCCCAGTAGAGCCCGACAGAGCCCGACAGAGCCCGACAGAGCCCGACAGAGCCCGACAGGGCCCGACAGGGCCCAGTAGAGCCCGACAGAGCCCGACAGAGCCCGACAGAGCCCGACAGAGCCCGACAGAGCCCGACAGGGCCCAGTAGAGCCCGACAGAGCCCGACAGAGTCCGACAGGGCCCAGTAGAGCCCGACAGAGCCCGACAGAGCCCGACAGAGCCGAGAGGGCCCGACAGAGCCCGACAGAGCCCGACAGAGCCCGACAGGGCCTGACAGAGCCCGACAGAGCCCGACAGGGCCCAGTAGAGCCCGACAGAGCCCGACAGAGCCCGACAGAACCCGACAGGGCCCAGTAGAGCCCGACAGAGCCCGACAGAGCCCAACAGAGCCCGACAGGGCCCGACAGAGCCCGACAGAGCCCGACAGCGCCCGACAGGGCCCAGTAGAGCCCGACAGAGCCCGACAGAGCCCGACAGAGCCCGACAGGGCCCGACAGAGCCCGACAGAGCCCGACAGAGCCCGACAGGGCCCAGTAGAGCCCGACAGAGCCTGACAGAGCCCGACAGAACCCGGTGAGCCCGACAGAGCCCGACAGAGCCCGACAGAGTCCGACAGGGCCCAGTAGAGCCCGACAGAGCCCGACAGAGCCCGACAGAGCCCGACAGGGCCCGACAGAGCCCGACAGAGCCCGACAGAGCCCGACAGGGCCCGACAGGGCCCAGTAGAGCCCGACAGAGCCGAGAGGGCCCGACAGAGCCCGACAGAGCCCGACAGGGCCCGACAGAGCCCGACAGAGCCAAACAGGGCCCAGTAGAGCCCGACAGAGCCCGACAGAGCCCGACAGAACCCGACAGGGCCCAGTAGAGCACGACAGAGCCCGACAGAGCCCGACAGGGCCCGACAGAGCCCGACAGAGCCCGACAGCGACCGACAGGGCCCAGTAGAGCCCGACAGAGCCCGACAGAGCCCGACAGGGCCCGACAGAGCCCGACAGAGCCAAACAGAGCCCGACAGGGCCCGACAGGGCCCAGTAGAGCCCGACAGAGCCCGACAGGGCCCGACAGAGCCCGACAGAGCCCGACAGAGCCCGACAGGGCCCAGTAGAGCCCGACAGAGCCCGACAGAGCCCGACAGAGCCCGACAGGGCCTGACAGGGCCCGACAGAGCCCGACAGAGCCCGACAGGGCCCGACAGAGCCCGACAGAGCTTGACAGGGCCCAGTAGAGCCGGACAGAGCCCGACAGAGCCCGACAGATCCCGACAGAGCCCAGTAGAGCCCGACAGAGCCCGACAGAGCCCGACAGAGCCCGACAGGGCCCGACAGAGCCCGACAGGGCCCGACAGGGCCCGACAGAGCCCGACACAGCCCGACAGGGCCCGACAGAGCCCGACAGGGCCCAGTAGAGCCCGACAGAGCCCGACAGAGCCCGACAGAGCCCGACAGAGCCCAGTAGAGCCCGACAGAGCCCGACAGAGCCCGACAGAGCCCAGTAGAGCCCGACAGAGCCCGACAGGGCCCGACAGGGCCCGACAGGGCCCAGTAGAGCCCGACAGAGCCCGACAGAGCCCAGTAGAGCCCAGTAGAGCCCGACAGAGCCCGACAGAGCCCGACAGAGCCCGACAGAACCCGACAGAGCCCGACAGAGACCAGTTGAGCCCGACAGAGCCCGACAGGGCCCGACAGGGCCCAGTAGAGCCCGACAGAGCCCGACAGAGCCCGACAGAGTCCGACAGAGCCCAGTAGAGCCCGACAGAGCCCGACAGAGCCCGACAGGGCCCGACAGAGCCCGACAGAGCCCGACAGGGCCCGACAGGGCCCAGTAGAGCCCGACAGAGCCCGACAGAGCCCGACAGGGCCCAGTAGAGCCCAGCAGAGCCCGACAGAGCCCAGTAGAGCCCGACAGAGCCCGACAGAGCCCGACAGAGCCCGACAGGGCCCGACAGGGCCCGACAGAGCCCGACAGGGCCCGACAGAGCCTGACAGAGCCCGACAGGGCCCAGTAGAGCCCGACAGAGCCCGACAGAGCCCGACAGAGCCCAGTAGAGCCCGACAGAGCCCGAGAGAGCCCGACAGAGACCGACAGAGCCCGACAGGGCCCGACAGAGCCCGACAGAGCCCGACAGGGCCCGACAGGGCCCGACAGAGCCCGACAGGGCCCGACAGAGCCTGACAGAGCCCGACAGGGCCCGACAGGGCCCAGTAGACCCCGACAGAGCCCGACAGAGCCCGACAGGGCCCGACAGAGCCCAGTAGAGCCCGACAGAGCCCGACAGAGCCCGACAGAGCCCGACAGGGCCCGACAGAGCCCGACAGAGCCCGACAGAGCCCGACAGGGCCCAGTAGAGCCCGACAGAGCCCGACAGAGCCCGACAGAGCCCAGTAGAGCCCGACAGAACCCGACAGAGCCCGACAGAGCCCGACAGAGCCCAGTAGAGCCCGACAGAGCCCGACAGAGCCCGACAGAGCCCGACAGGGCCCAGTAGAGCCCGACAGAGCCCGACAGAGCCCAGTAGAGCCCAGTAGAGCCCGACAGAGCCCGACAGAGCCCGACAGAGCCCGACAGAGCCCAGTAGAGCCTGACAGGGCCCGACAGAGCCTGACAGAGCCCGACAGGGCCCAGTAGAGCCCGACAGAGCCCGAGAGAGCCCGACAGAGCCCGACAGCGCCCGACAGGGCCCGACAGGGCCCGACAGGGCCCGACAGAGCCCAGTAGAGCCCGACAGAGCCCGACAGAGCCCGACAGGGCCCGACAGGGCCCGACAGAGCCCGACAGAGCCCGACAGGGCCCGACAGAGCCCGACAGGGCCCGACAGGTCCCGACAGGGCCCGACAGAGCCCAGTAGAGCCCGACAGAGCCCGACAGAGCCCGACAGAGCCCGACAGGGCCCGACAGGGCCCGACAGAGCCCGACAGAGCCCGACAGGGCCCGACAGAGCCCGACAGAGCCCGACAGGGCCCGACAGGGCCCGACAGAGCCCAGTAGAGCCCGACAGAGCCCGACAGAGCCCGACAGAGCCCGACAGGGCCCGACAGGGCCCAGTAGAGCCCGACAGAGCCCGACAGAGCCCGACAGAGCCCGACAGGGCCCGACAGAGCCCGACAGAGCCCGACAGAGCCCGACAGGGCCCAGTAGAGCCCGACAGAGCCCGACAGAGCCCGACAGAACCCGTCAGAGCCCGACAGAGCCCGACAGAGTCCGACAGGGCCCAGTAGAGCCCGACAGAGCCCGACAGAGCCCGACAGGGCCCGACAGAGCCCGACAGAGCCCGACAGAGCCCGACAGGGCCCGACAGGGCCCAGTAGAGCCCGACAGAGCCGAGAGGGCCCGACAGAGCCCGACAGAGCCCGACAGGGCCCGACAGAGCCCGACAGAGCCCGACAGAGCCCGACAGAGCCCAGTAGAGCCCGACAGAGCCCGACAGAGCCCGACAGAGCCCAGTAGAGCCCGACAGAGCCCGACAGGGCCCGACAGAGCCCGACAGGGCCCGACAGAGCCCGACAGGGCCCGACAGGGCCCGACAGAGCCCGACACAGCCCGACAGGGCCCGACAGAGCCCGACAGGGCCCAGTAGAGCCCGACAGAGCCCGACAGAGCCCGACAGAGCCCGACAGAGCCCAGTAGAGCCCGACAGAGCCCGACAGAGCCCGACAGAGCCCAGTAGAGCCCGACAGAGCCCGACAGGGCCCGACAGGGCCCGACAGGGCCCAGTAGAGCCCGACAGAGCCCGACAGAGCCCAGTAGAGCCCAGTAGAGCCCGACAGAGCCCGACAGAGCCCGACAGAGCCCGACAGAACCCGACAGAGCCCGACAGAGACCAGTTGAGCCCGACAGAGCCCGACAGGGCCCGACAGGGCCCAGTAGAGCCCGACAGAGCCCGACAGAGCCCGACAGAGTCCGACAGAGCCCAGTAGAGCCCGACAGAGCCCGACAGAGCCCGACAGGGCCCGACAGAGCCCGACAGAGCCCGACAGGGCCCGACAGGGCCCAGTAGAGCCCGACAGAGCCCGACAGAGCCCGACAGGGCCCAGTAGAGCCCAGCAGAGCCCGACAGAGCCCAGTAGAGCCCGACAGAGCCCGACAGAGCCCGACAGAGCCCGACAGGGCCCGACAGGGCCCGACAGAGCCCGACAGGGCCCGACAGAGCCTGACAGAGCCCGACATGGCCCAGTAGAGCCCGACAGAGCCCGACAGAGCCCGACAGAGCCCAGTAGAGCCCGACAGAGCCGAGAGAGCCCGACAGAGACCGACAGAGCCCGACAGGGCCCGACAGAGCCCGACAGAGCCCGACAGGGCCCGACAGAGCCCGACAGAGCCCGACAGGGCCCGACAGAGCCTGACAGAGCCCGACAGGGCCCGACAGGGCCCAGTAGACCCCGACAGAGCCCGACAGAGCCCGACAGGGCCCGACAGAGCCCAGTAGAGCCCGACAGAGCCCGACAGAGCCCGACAGAGCCCGACAGGGCCCGACAGAGCCCGACAGAGCCCGACAGAGCCCGACAGGGCCCAGTAGAGCCCGACAGAGCCCGACAGAGCCCGACAGAGCCCAGTAGAGCCCGACAGAACCCGACAGAGCCCGACAGAGCCCGACAGAGCCCAGTAGAGCCCGACAGAGCCCGACAGAGCCCGACAGAGCCCGACAGGGCCCAGTAGAGCCCGACAGAGCCCGACAGAGCCCAGTAGAGCCCAGTAGAGCCCGACAGAGCCCGACAGAGCCCGACAGAGCCCGACAGAGCCCAGTAGAGCCTGACAGGGCCCGACAGAGCCTGACAGAGCCCGACAGGGCCCAGTAGAGCCCGACAGAGCCCGAGAGAGCCCGACAGGGCCCGACAGGGTCCGACAGGGCCCGACAGAGCCCAGTAGAGCCCGACAGAGCCCGACAGAGCCCGACAGGGCCCGACAGGGCCCGACAGAGCCCGACAGAGCCCAGTAGAGCCCGACAGAGCCCGACAGAGCCCAGTAGAGCCCAGTAGAGCCCGACAGAGCCCGACAGAGCCCGACAGAGCCCGACAGAACCCGACAGAGCCCGACAGAGACCAGTTGAGCCCGACAGAGCCGACAGAGCCCGACAGAGCCCGACAGGGCCCGACAGGGCCCAGTAGAGCCCGACAGAGCCCGACAGAGCCCGACAGAGTCCGACAGAGCCCAGTAGAGCCCGACAGAGCCCGACAGAGCCCGACAGGGCCCGACAGAGCCCGACAGAGCCCGACAGGGCCCGACAGGGCCCGACAGGCCCCAGTAGAGCCCGACAGAGCCCGACAGAGCCCGACAGAGCCCGACAGGGCCCAGTAGAGCCCAGCAGAGCCCGACAGGGCCCAGTAGAGCCCGACAGAGCCCGACAGAGCCCGACAGAGCCCGACAGGGCCCGACAGGGCCCGACAGAGCCCGACAGGGCCCGACAGAGCCTGACAGAGCCCGACAGGGCCCAGTAGAGCCCGACAGAGCCCGACAGAGCCCGACAGAGCCCAGTAGAGCCCGACAGAGCCCGAGAGAGCCCGACAGAGCCCGACAGAGCCCGACAGGGCCCGACAGAGCCCGACAGAGCCCGACAGGGCCCGACAGAGCCCGACAGAGCCCGACAGGGCCCGACAGGGCCCAGTAGACCCCGACAGAGCCCGACAGAGCCCGACAGGGCCCGACAGGGCCCGACAGGGCCCGACAGAGCCCAGTAGAGCCCGACAGAGCCCGACAGAGCCCGACAGGGCCCGACAGAGCCCGACAGAGCCCGACAGAGCCCGACAGGGCCCAGTAGAGCCCGACAGAGCCCGACAGAGCCCGACAGAGCCCAGTAGAGCCCGACAGAACCCGACAGAGCCCGACAGAGCCCGACAGAGCCCAGTAGAGCCCGACAGAGCCCGCCAGGGCCCGACAGGGCCCGACAGGGCCCAGTAGAGCCCGACAGAGCCCGACAGAGCCCAGTAGAGCCCAGTAGAGCCCGACAGAGCCCGACAGAGCCCGACAGAGCCCGACAGAGCCCGACAGAGCCCAGTAGAGCCCGACAGGGCCCGACAGAGCCTGACAGAGCCCGACAGGGCCGAGTAGAGCCCGACAGAGCCCGACAGAGCCCGACAGAGCCCAGTAGAGCCCGACAGAGCCCGAGAGAGCCCGACAGAGCCCGAGAGAGCCCGACAGGGCCCGACAGGGCCCGACAGGGCCCGACAGAGCCCAGTAGAGCCCGACAGAGCCCGACAGAGCTCGACAGGGCCCGACAGGGCCCGACAGAGCCCGACAGAGCCCGACAGGGCCCGACAGAGCCCGACAGGGCCCGACAGGTCCCGACAGGGCCCGACAGAGCCCAGTAGAGCCCGACAGAGCCCGACAGAGCCCGACAGAGCCCGACAGGGCCCGACAGGGCCCGACAGAGCCCGACAGAGCCCGACAGGGCCCGACAGAGCCCGACAGAGCCCGACCAGGGCCCGACAGGGCCCGACAGAGCCCAGTAGAGCCCGACAGAGCCCGACAGAGCCCGGACAGAGCCCGACAGGGCCCGACAGGGCCCAGTAGAGCCCGACAGAGCCCGACAGAGCCCGACAGAGCCCGACAGGGCCCGACAGAGCCCGACAGAGCCCGACAGAGCCCGACAGGGCCCAGTAGAGCCCGACAGAGCCCGACAGAGCCCGACAGAACCCGTCAGAGCCCGACAGAGCCCGACAGAGTCCGACAGGGCCCAGTAGAGCCCGACAGAGCCCGACAGAGCCCGACAGGGCCCGACAGAGCCCGACAGAGCCCGACAGAGCCCGACAGGGCCCGACAGGGCCCAGTAGAGCCCGACAGAGCCGAGAGGGCCCGACAGAGCCCGACAGAGCCCGACAGGGCCCGACAGAGCCCGACAGAGCCCGACAGCGCCCGACAGGGCCCAGTAGAGCCCGACAGAGCCCAACAGAACCCGACAGGGCCCAGTAGAGCACGACAGAGCCCGACAGAGCCCGACAGGGCCCGACAGAGCCCGACAGAGCCCGACAGCGCCCGACAGGGCCCAGTAGAGCCCGACAGAGCCCGACAGAGCCCGACAGGGCCCGACAGAGCCCGACAGAGCCAAACAGAGCCCGACAGGGCCCGACAGGGCCCAGTAGAGCCCGACAGAGCCCGACAGGCCCGACAGAGCCCGACAGAGCCCGACACAGCCCGACAGGGCCCAGTAGAGCCCGACAGAGCCCGACAGAGCCCGACAGAGCCCGACAGGGCCCAGTAGAGCCCAGCAGAGCCCGACAGAGCCCAGTAGAGCCCGACAGAGCCCGACAGAGCCCGACAGAGCCCGACAGGGCCCGACAGGGCCCGACAGAGCCCGACAGGGCCCGACAGAGCCTGACAGAGCCCGACAGGGCCCAGTAGAGCCCGACAGAGCCCGACAGAGCCCGACAGAGCCCAGTAGAGCCCGACAGAGCCCGAGAGAGCCCGACAGAGCCCGACAGGGCCCGACAGAGCCCGACAGAGCCCGACAGGGGCCCGACAGAGCCCGACAGAGCCCGACAGGGCCCGACAGGGCCCAGTAGACCCCGACAGAGCCCGACAGAGCCCGACAGGGCCCGACAGGGCCCGACAGGGCCCGACAGAGCCCAGTAGAGCCCGACAGAGCCCGACAGAGCCCGACAGAGCCCGACAGGGCCCGACAGAGCCCGACAGAGCCCGACAGAGCCCGACAGGGCCCAGTAGAGCCCGACAGAGCCCGACAGAGCCCGACAGAGCCCAGTAGAGCCCGACAGAACCCGACAGAGCCCGACAGAGCCCGACAGAGCCCAGTAGAGCCCGACAGAGCCCGCCAGGGCCCGACAGGGCCCGACAGGGCCCAGTAGAGCCCGACAGAGCCCGACAGAGCCCAGTAGAGCCCAGTAGAGCCCGACAGAGCCCGACAGAGCCCGACAGAGCCCAGTAGAGCCCGACAGAACCCGACAGAGCCCGACAGAGCCCGACAGAGCCCAGTAGAGCCCGACAGAGCCCGACAGAGCCCGACAGAGCCCGACAGGGCCCAGTAGAGCCCGACAGAGCCCGACAGAGCCCAGTAGAGCCCAGTAGAGCCCGACAGAGCCCGACAGAGCCCGACAGAGCCCGACAGAGCCCAGTAGAGCCTGACAGGGCCCGACAGAGCCTGACAGAGCCCGACAGGGCCCAGTAGAGCCCGACAGAGCCCGAGAGAGCCCGACAGGGCCCGACAGGGTCCGACAGGGCCCGACAGAGCCCAGTAGAGCCCGACAGAGCCCGACAGAGCCCGACAGGGCCCGACAGGGCCCGACAGAGCCCGACAGAGCCCAGTAGAGCCCGACAGAGCCCGACAGAGCCCAGTAGAGCCCAGTAGAGCCCGACAGAGCCCGACAGAGCCCGACAGAGCCCGACAGAACCCGACAGAGCCCGACAGAGACCAGTTGAGCCCGACAGAGCCCGACAGAGCCCGACAGAGCCCGACAGGGCCCGACAGGGCCCAGTAGAGCCCGACAGAGCCCGACAGAGCCCGACAGAGTCCGACAGAGCCCAGTAGAGCCCGACAGAGCCCGACAGAGCCCGACAGGGCCCGACAGAGCCCGACAGAGCCCGACAGGGCCCGACAGGGCCCGACAGGCCCCAGTAGAGCCCGACAGAGCCCGACAGAGCCCGACAGAGCCCGACAGGGCCCAGTAGAGCCCAGCAGAGCCCGACAGGGCCCAGTAGAGCCCGACAGAGCCCGACAGAGCCCGACAGAGCCCGACAGGGCCCGACAGGGCCCGACAGAGCCCGACAGGGCCCGACAGAGCCTGACAGAGCCCGACAGGGCCCAGTAGAGCCCGACAGAGCCCGACAGAGCCCGACAGAGCCCAGTAGAGCCCGACAGAGCCCGAGAGAGCCCGACAGAGCCCGACAGAGCCCGACAGGGCCCGACAGAGCCCGACAGAGCCCGACAGGGCCCGACAGAGCCCGACAGAGCCCGACAGGGCCCGACAGGGCCCAGTAGACCCCGACAGAGCCCGACAGAGCCCGACAGGGCCCGACAGGGCCCGACAGGGCCCGACAGAGCCCAGTAGAGCCCGACAGAGCCCGACAGAGCCCGACAGGGCCCGACAGAGCCCGACAGAGCCCGACAGAGCCCGACAGGGCCCAGTAGAGCCCGACAGAGCCCGACAGAGCCCGACAGAGCCCAGTAGAGCCCGACAGAACCCGACAGAGCCCGACAGAGCCCGACAGAGCCCAGTAGAGCCCGACAGAGCCCGCCAGGGCCCGACAGGGCCCGACAGGGCCCAGTAGAGCCCGACAGAGCCCGACAGAGCCCAGTAGAGCCCAGTAGAGCCCGACAGAGCCCGACAGAGCCCGACAGAGCCCGACAGAGCCCGACAGAGCCCAGTAGAGCCCGACAGGGCCCGACAGAGCCTGACAGAGCCCGACAGGGCCGAGTAGAGCCCGACAGAGCCCGACAGAGCCCGACAGAGCCCAGTAGAGCCCGACAGAGCCCGAGAGAGCCCGACAGAGCCCGAGAGAGCCCGACAGGGCCCGACAGGGCCCGACAGGGCCCGACAGAGCCCAGTAGAGCCCGACAGAGCCCGACAGAGCTCGACAGGGCCCGACAGGGCCCGACAGAGCCCGACAGAGCCCGACAGGGCCCGACAGAGCCCGACAGGGCCCGACAGGTCCCGACAGGGCCCGACAGAGCCCAGTAGAGCCCGACAGAGCCCGACAGAGCCCGACAGAGCCCGACAGGGCCCGACAGGGCCCGACAGAGCCCGACAGAGCCCGACAGGGCCCGACAGAGCCCGACAGAGCCCGACAGGGCCCGACAGGGCCCGACAGAGCCCAGTAGAGCCCGACAGAGCCCGACAGAGCCCGACAGAGCCCGACAGGGCCCGACAGGGCCCAGTAGAGCCCGACAGAGCCCGACAGAGCCCGACAGAGCCCGACAGGGCCCGACAGAGCCCGACAGAGCCCGACAGAGCCCGACAGGGCCCAGTAGAGCCCGACAGAGCCCGACAGAGCCCGACAGAACCCGTCAGAGCCCGACAGAGCCCGACAGAGTCCGACAGGGCCCAGTAGAGCCCGACAGAGCCCGACAGAGCCCGACAGGGCCCGACAGAGCCCGACAGAGCCCGACAGAGCCCGACAGGGCCCGACAGGGCCCAGTAGAGCCCGACAGAGCCGAGAGGGCCCGACAGAGCCCGACAGAGCCCGACAGGGCCCGACAGAGCCCGACAGAGCCCGACAGCGCCCGACAGGGCCCAGTAGAGCCCGACAGAGCCCAACAGAACCCGACAGGGCCCAGTAGAGCACGACAGAGCCCGACAGAGCCCGACAGGGCCCGACAGAGCCCGACAGAGCCCGACAGCGCCCGACAGGGCCCAGTAGAGCCCGACAGAGCCCGACAGAGCCCGACAGGGCCCGACAGAGCCCGACAGAGCCAAACAGAGCCCGACAGGGCCCGACAGGGCCCAGTAGAGCCCGACAGAGCCCGACAGGGCCCGACAGAGCCCGACAGAGCCCGACACAGCCCGACAGGGCCCAGTAGAGCCCGACAGAGCCCGACAGAGCCCGACAGAGCCCGACAGGGCCCAGTAGAGCCCAGCAGAGCCCGACAGAGCCCAGTAGAGCCCGACAGAGCCCGACAGAGCCCGACAGAGCCCGACAGGGCCCGACAGGGCCCGACAGAGCCCGACAGGGCCCGACAGAGCCTGACAGAGCCCGACAGGGCCCAGTAGAGCCCGACAGAGCCCGACAGAGCCCGACAGAGCCCAGTAGAGCCCGACAGAGCCCGAGAGAGCCCGACAGAGCCCGACAGGGCCCGACAGAGCCCGACAGAGCCCGACAGGGCCCGACAGAGCCCGACAGAGCCCGACAGGGCCCGACAGGGCCCAGTAGACCCCGACAGAGCCCGACAGAGCCCGACAGGGCCCGACAGGGCCCGACAGGGCCCGACAGAGCCCAGTAGAGCCCGACAGAGCCCGACAGAGCCCGACAGAGCCCGACAGGGCCCGACAGAGCCCGACAGAGCCCGACAGAGCCCGACAGGGCCCAGTAGAGCCCGACAGAGCCCGACAGAGCCCGACAGAGCCCAGTAGAGCCCGACAGAACCCGACAGAGCCCGACAGAGCCCGACAGAGCCCAGTAGAGCCCGACAGAGCCCGCCAGGGCCCGACAGGGCCCGACAGGCCCGACAGGGCCCAGTAGAGCCCGACAGAGCCCGACAGAGCCCAGTAGAGCCCAGTAGAGCCCGACAGAGCCCGACAGAGCCCGACAGAGCCCGACAGAGCCCGACAGAGCCCAGTAGAGCCCGACAGGGCCCGACAGAGCCTGACAGAGCCCGACAGGGCCCAGTAGAGCCCGACAGAGCCCGACAGAGCCCGACAGAGCCCAGTAGAGCCCGACAGAGCCCGAGAGAGCCCGACAGAGCCCGAGAGAGCCCGACAGGGCCCGACAGGGCCCGACAGGGCCCGACAGAGCCCAGTAGAGCCCGACAGAGCCCGAAAGAGCTCGACAGGGCCCGACAGGGCCCGACAGAGCCCGACAGAGCCCGACAGGGCCCGACAGAGCCCGACAGGGCCCGACAGGTCCCGACAGGGCCCGACAGAGCCCAGTAGAGCCCGACAGAGCCCGACAGAGCCCGACAGAGCCCGACAGGGCCCGACAGGGCCCGACAGAGCCGACAGAGCCCGACAGGGCCCGACAGAGCCCGACAGAGCCCGACAGGGCCCGACAGGGCCCGACAGAGCCCAGTAGAGCCCGACAGAGCCCGACAGAGCCCGACAGAGCCCGACAGGGCTCGACAGGGCCCAGTAGAGCCCGACAGAGCCCGACAGAGCCCGACAGAGCCCGACAGGGCCCGACAGAGCCCGACAGAGCCCGACAGAGCCCGACAGGGCCCAGTAGAGCCCGACAGAGCCCGACAGAGCCCGACAGAACCCGTCAGAGCCCGACAGAGCCCGACAGAGTCCGACAGGGCCCAGTAGAGCCCGACAGAGCCCGACAGAGCCCGACAGGGCCCGACAGAGCCCGACAGAGCCCGACAGAGTCCGACAGGGCCCGACAGGGCCCAGTAGAGCCCGACAGAGCCGAGAGGGCCCGACAGAGCCCGACAGAGCCCGACAGGGCCCGACAGAGCCCGACAGAGCCCGACAGCGCCCGACAGGGCCCAGTAGAGCCCGACAGAGCCCAACAGAACCCGACAGGGCCCAGTAGAGCACGACAGAGCCCGACAGAGCCCGACAGGGCACGACAGAGCCCGACAGAGCCCGACAGCGCCCGACAGGGCCCAGTAGAGCCCGACAGAGCCCGACAGAGCCCGACAGGGCCCGACAGAGCCCGACAGAGCCAAACAGAGCCCGACAGGGCCCGACAGGGCCCAGTAGAGCCCGACAGAGCCCGACAGGGCCCGACAGAGCCCGACAGAGCCCGACAGAGCCCGACAGGGCCCAGTAGAGCCCGACAGAGCCCGACAGAGCCCGACAGAGCCCGACAGGGCCCGACAGAGCCCGACAGAGCCCGACAGGGCCTGACATGGCCCGACAGAGCCCGACAGAGCCCGACAGGGCCCGACAGAGCCCGACAGAGCCCGACAGGGCCCAGTAGAGCCCGACAGAGCCCGACAGAGCCCAGTAGAGCCCGACAGAGCCCGACAGAGCCCGACGGAGCCCGACAGGGCCCGACAGAGCCCGACAGGGCCCGACAGGGCCCGACAGAGCCCGACAGAGCCCGACAGGGCCCAGTAGAGCCAGACAGAGCCCGACAGAGCCCGACAGAGCCCGACAGAGCCCAGTAGAGCCCGACAGAGCCCGACAGAGCCCGACAGAGCCCAATAGAGCCCGACAGAGCCCCGACAGGGCCCGACAGAACCCGACAGGGCCCAGTAGAGCCCGACAGAGCCCGACAGAGCCCAGTAGAGCCCAGTAGAGCCCGACAGAGCCCGACAGAGCCCGACAGAGCCCGACAGAACCCGACAGAGCCCGACAGAGACCAGTTGAGCCCGAAAGAGCCCGACAGAGCCCGACAGAGCCCGACAGGGCCCGACAGGGCCCAGAAGAGCCCGATAGAGCCCGACAGAGCCCGACAGGGCCCAGTAGAGCCCGACAGAGCCGAGAGGGCCCGACAGAGCCCGACAGAGCCCGAAAGAGCCCGACAGAGCCGAGAGGGCCCGACAGAGCCCGACAGAGCCCGACAGAGCCCGACAGGGCCCGACAGAGCCCGACAGAGCCCGACAGGGCCCAGTAGAGCCCGACAGAGCCCGACAGAGCCCGACAGAGCCCGACAGGGCCCGACAGAGCCCGACAGAGCCCAACAGGGCCCGACAGGGCCCGACAGGGCCCAGTAGACCCCGACAGAGCCCGACAGAGCCCGACAGGGCACGACAGGGCCCGACAGAGCCCAGTAGAGCCCGACAGAGCCCGACAGAGCCCGACAGAGCCCGACAGAGCCCGACAGGTCCCGACAGGGCCCAGTAGAGCCCGACAGAGCCCGACAGAGCCCGACAGAGCCCGACAGGGCCCAGTAGAGCCCGACAGAGCCCGACAGAGCCCGACAGAACCCATCAGAGCCCGACAGAGCCCGACAGAGCGCGACAGAGCCCGACAGAGTCCGACAGGGCCCAGTAGAGCCCGACAGAGCCCGACAGAGCCCGACAGAGCCCGACAGGGCCCGACAGAGCCCGACAGAGCCCGACTAGAGCCCGACAGGGCCCGACAGGGCCCAGTAGAGCCCGACAGAGCCGAGAGGGCCCGACAGAGCCCGACAGAGCCCGAAAGAGCCCGACAGAGCCGAGAGGGCCCGACAGAGCCCGACAGAGCCCGACAGAGCCCGACAGGGCCCGACAGAGCCCGACAGAGCCCGACAGGGCCCAGTAGAGCCCGACAGAGCCCGACAGAGCCCGACAGAACCCGACAGGGCCCAGTAGAGCCCGACAGAGCCCGACAGAGCCCGACAGAGCCCGACAGGGCCCGACAGAGCCCGACAGAGCCCGACAGAGCCCGACAGCGCCCGACAGGGCCCAGTAGAGCCCAACAGAGCCCGACAGAGCCCGACAGAGCCCGACAGAGCCCAGTAGAGCCCGACAGAGCCCGACAGAGCCCGACAGAGCCCGACAGGGCCCGACAGCGCCCGACAGAGCCCGACAGGGCCCGACAGGGCCCGACAGAGCCCGACAGGGCCCAGTAGAGCCCGAAAGAGCCCGACAGAGCCCAGTAGAGCCCAGTAGAGCCCGACAGGGCCCGACAGGGCCCAACAGGGCCCAGTAGAGCCCGACAGAGCCTGACAGAGCCCGACAGGGCCCGACAGGGCCCGACAGAGCCCGACAGAGCCCGACAGGGCCCACAGGGCCCAGTAGAGCCCGACAGAGCCCGACAGAGCCCAGTAGAGCCCGACAGAGCCCGACAGGGCCCAGTAGAGCCCGACAGAGCCCGACAGAGCCCGACAGGGCCCGACAGGGCCCGACAGAGCCCGACAGGGCCCGACAGAGCCCGACAGGCCCGACAGAGCCCGCCCGACAGAGCCCGACAGGGCCCGACAGAGCCCGACAGAGCCCGACAGAGCCCGACAGGGCCCAGTAGAGCCCAGTAGAGCCTGACAGGGCCCGACAGGGCCGACAGGGCCCAGTAGAGCCCGACAGAGCCCGACAGAGCCTGACAGAGCCCGACAGGGACCGACAGGGCCCGACAGAGCCCGACAGAGCCCGACAGAGCCCGACAGAGCCCAGTAGAGCCCAGTAGAGCCCGACAGGGCCCGACAGAGCCTGACAGAGCCCGACAGGGACCGACAGGGCCCGACAGAGCCCAGTAGAGCCCGACAGAACCCGACAGAGCCCGACAGAGCCCGACAGGGCCCAGTAGAGCCCAGTAGAGCCCGACAGAGCCCAGTAGAGCCCGACAGAGCCCGACAGAGCCCGACAGAGGCCCGACAGGGCCCGACAGGGCCCGACAGAGCCCGACAGAGCCCGACAGGGCCCGACAGAGCCTGACAGAGCCCGACAGGGCCCAGTAGAGCCCGACAGAGCCCGACAGAGCCCGACAGAGCCCAGTAGAGCCCGACAGAGCCCGAGAGAGCCCGACAGAGCCCGACAGAGCCGACAGGGCCCGACAGAGCCCGACAGAGCCCGACAGAGCCCGACAGGGCCCGACAGAGCCCGACAGAGCCCGACAGGGCCCAGTAGAGCCCGACAGAGCCCGACAGAGCCCGACAGGGCCCGACAGGGCCCGACAGGGCCCGACAGAGCCCCGTAGAGCCCGACAGAGCCCGACAGAGCTCGACAGAGCCCGACAGAGCCCGACAGGGCCCGACAGGGCCCAGTAGAGCCCGACAGAGCCCGACAGAGCCCGACAGAGCCCGACAGGGCCCGACAGAGCCCGACAGAGCCCGACCGGAGCCCGACAGGGCCCAGTAGAGCCCGACAGAGCCCGACAGAGCCCGACAGAACCCGTCAGAGCCCGACAGAGCCCGACAGAGCCCGACAGAGCCCGACAGAGCCCGACAGGGCCCAGTAGAGCCCGACAGAGCCCGACAGAGCCCGACAGAGCCCGACAGGGCCCGACAGAGCCCGACAGAGCCCGAAAGAGCCCGACAGGGCCCGACAGGGCCCAGTAGAGCCCGACAGAGCCGAGAGGGCCCGACAGAGCCCGACAGAGCCCGACAGAGCCCGACAGAGCCCGACAGGGCCCGACAGAGCCCGACAGGGCCCAGTAGAGCCCGACAGAACCCGACAGAGCCCGACAGAGCCCAACAGAGCCCGGTAGAGCCCGACAGAGCCCGACAGGGCCCGACAGGGCCCGAGAGAGCCCAGTAGAGCCCGACAGAGCCCGACAGAGCCCAGTAGAGCCCAGTAGAGCCCGACAGAGCCCGACAGAGCCCGACAGAGCCCGACAGGGCCCGACAGAGCCCGACAGAGCCCGACAGGGCTTGACAGAGCCCGACAGGGCCCGACAGGGCCCAGTAGATCCCGACAGAGCCCGACAGAGCCCAGTAGAGCCCAGTAGAGCCCGACAGGGCCCGACAGGGCCCGACAGGGCCCAGTAGAGCCCGACAGAGCCCGACAGAGCCTGACAGAGCCCGACAGGGACCGACAGGGCCTGACAGAGCCCGACAGCGCCCGACAGGGCCCAGTAGAGCCCGACAGAGCCCGACAGAGCCCGACAGAGCCCGACAGGGCCCGACAAGGCCCGACAGAGCCCGACAGAGCCCGACAGGGCCCGACAGAGCCTGACAGAGCCCGACAGGGCCCAGTAGAGCCCGACAGAGCCCGACAGAGCCCGACAGAGCCCGACAGAGCCCGACAGGCCCGACAGGGCCCAGTAGAGTCCGACAGAGCCCGACAGAGCCCGACAGAGCCCGACAGAGCCCGACAGAGCCCGACAGGGCCCAGTAGAGCCCGACAGAGCCCGACAGAGCCCGACAGAACCCGTCAGAGCCCGACAGAGCGCGACAGAGCCCGACAGAGTCCGACAGGGCCCAGTAGAGCCCGACAGAGCCCGACAGAGCCCGACAGAGCCCGACAGGGCCCGACAGAGCCCGACAGAGCCCGACTAGAGCCCGACAGGGCCCGACAGGGCCCAGTAGAGCCCGACAGAGCCGAGAGGGCCCGACAGAGCCCGACAGAGCCCGAAAGAGCCCGACAGAGCCCGAGAGCGGCCCGACAGAGCCCGGCAGAGCCCGACAGAGCCCGACAGGGCCCGACAGAGCCCGACAGAGCCCGACAGGGCCCAGTAGAGCCCGACAGAGCCCGACAGAGCCCGGACAGAACCCGACAGGGCCCAGTAGAGCCCGACAGAGCCCGACAGAGCCCGACAGAGCCCGACAGGGCCCGACAGAGCCCGACAGAGCCCGACAGCGCCCGACAGGGCCAGTAGAGCCCAACAAAGCCCGACAGAGCCCGACAGAGCCCGACAGAGCCCAGTAGCCCGAGAGGAGCCCGACAGAGCCCGACAGAGCCCGACAGGGCCCGACAGAGCCCGACAGAGCCCGACAGGCCCCAGTAGAGCCCGACAGAGCCCGACAGAGCCCGACAGAGCCCAACAGGGCCCGACAGAGCCCGACGGAGCCCGACAGAGCCCGACAGGCCCGACAGAGCCCGACAGAGGCCGACAGGGCCCAGTAGAGCCCGACAGAGCCCGACAGAGCCCGACAGAGCCCGACAGAGCCCAGTAGAGCCCGACAGAGCCCGACAGAGCCCGACAGAGCCCGACAGGGCCCGACAGAGCCCGACAGGGCCCGACAGGGCCCGACAGAGCCCGACAGAGCCCGACAGGGCCCAGTAGAGCCCGACAGAGCCCGACAGAGCCCGACAGGGAGGCCCGACAGGCCCGACAGAGCCCGACAGGGCCCGACAGAGCCCGACAGAGCCCGACAGGGCCCAGTAGAGCCCGACAGAGCCCGACAGAGGCCCGACAGAGCCCAACAGAGCCCGACAGAGCCCAGTAGAGCCCGACAGAGCCCGACAGAGCCCGACAGGGCCCGACAGGGCCCGACAGAGCCCGACAGAGCCCGACAGAGCCCGACAGGGCCCAGTAGAGCCCGACAGAGCCCGACAGAGGCCCGCAGAGCCAGGAAGCCCGACAGAACCCGACAGAGCCCGACAGAGCCCGACAGAGCCCAGTAGAGCCG
>NW_027017548.1:0-67438 GCF_036013445.1 Caloenas nicobarica
AGAACCCGACAGAACCCGACAGGGCCCAGTAGAGCCCGACAGAGCCCGACAGAGCCCGACAGAGCCCGACAGGGCCCGACAGGGCCCGACAGGGCCCGACAGAGCCTGACAGGGCCCAGTAGAGCCCGACAGAGCCCGACAGGGCCCGACAGGGCCCGACAGGGCCCGACAGGGCCCGACAGAGCCTGACAGGGCCCAGTAGAGCCCGACAGGGCCCAGTAGGGCCCGACAGGGCCCGACAGGGCACAGGAGTGAGCCCGACAGAGCCCGACAGAGCCCAGTAGAGCCCAGTAGAGCCCGACAGAGCCCGACAGAGCCCGACAGAGCCCGACAGAGCCCGACAGGGCCCGACAGGGCCCGACAGGGCCCAGTAGAGCCCGACAGAGCCCGACAGAGCCCGACAGAGCCCGACAGGGCCCGACAGGGCCCGACAGGGCCCGACAGAGCTCGACAGTGCCCAGTAGAGCCCGACAGGGCCCAGTAGAGCCCGACAGAGCCCAGTAGAGCCCGACAGGGCCCGACAGGGCACAGTAGAGCCCGACAGAGCCCGACAGAGCCCAGTAGAGCCCAGTAGAGCCCGACAGAGCCCGACAGAGCCCGACAGAGCCCGACAGAGCCCGACAGAGCCCGACAGAGCCCGACAGGGCCCAGTAGAGCCCGACAGAGAACGACAGAGCCCGACAGAGCCTGACAGAGCCCGACAGAGCCCGACAGAGCCCGACAGGGCCCGACAGGGCCCGACAGGGCCCGACAGGGCCCGACAGAGCCCGACAGAGCCCGACAGAGCCCGACAGGGCCCGACAGGGCCCGACAGAGTCCGACAGGGCCCGACAGAGCCCGACAGGGCCCAGTAGAGCCCGACAGAGCCCGACAGAGCCCGACAGAGCCCGACAGGGCCCGACAGGGCCCGACAGGGCCCGACAGAGCCCGACAGAGCCCGACAGAGCCCGACAGAGCCCGACAGGGCCCGACAGGGCCCAGTAGAGCCCAACAGGGCCCAGTAGAGCCCGACAGAGCCCAGTAGAGCCCGACAGGGCCCGACAGGGCACAGTAGAGCCCGACAGAGCCCGACAGAGCCCAGTAGAGCCCAGTAGAGCCCGACAGAGCCCGACAGAGCCCGACAGAGCCCGACAGAGCCCGACAGAGCCCGACAGGGCCCGACAGGGCCCGACAGAGCCCGACAGGGCCCGACAGGGCCCAGTAGAGCCCGACAGAGCCCGACAGAGCCCGACAGAGCCCGACAGAGCCCGACAGGGCCCGACAGGGCCCGACAGGGCCCAGTAGAGCCCGACAGAGCCCGACAGAGCCCGACAGAGCCCGACAGGGCCCGACAGGGCCCGACAGGGCCCAGTAGAGCCCGACAGAGCCCGACAGAGCCCGACAGAGCCCGACAGAGCCCGACAGAGCCCGACAGGGCCCGACAGGGCCCGACAGAGCCCGACAGAGCCCGACAGGGCCCAGTAGAGCCCGACAGGGCCCAGTAGAGCCCGACAGAGCCCAGTAGAGCCCGACAGGGCCCGACAGGGCACAGTAGAGCCCGACAGAGCCCGACAGAGCCCAGTAGAGCCCAGTAGAGCCCGACAGAGCCCAGTAGAGCCCGACAGAGCCCGACAGGGCCCAGTAGAGCCCGTCAGAGCCCGACAGAGCCCGACAAGGCCCAGTAGAGCGCGACAGAGCCCGACAGGGCCCGACAGAGCCCGACAGGGCCCGACAGAGCCCGACAGGGAACAGTAGAGCCCAGTAGAGCCCAACAGAGCCCGACAGAGCCCGACAGAGCCCGACAGAGCCCGACAGAGCCCGACAGAGCCCGACAGGGCCCGACAGGGCCCGACAGGGCCCGACAGGGAACAGTAGAGCCCAGTAGAGCCCGACAGAGCCCGACAGAGCCCGACAGGGCCCGAAAGAGCCTGACAGAGCCCGACAGAGCCAGTAGAGCCCGACAGAGCCCGACAGGGCCCAGTAGAGCCCGTCAGAGCCCGACAGAGCCCGACAAGGCCCAGTAGAGCGCGACAGAGCCCGACAGGGCCCGACAGAGCCCGACAGGGCCCGACAGGGCCCGACAGGGAACAGTAGAGCCCAGTAGACCCCGACAGAGCCCAACAGAGCCCGACAGAGCCCGACAGAGCCCGACAGAGCCCGACAGGGCCCGACAGAGCCCGACAGGGCCCAGTAGAGCCCGACAGAGCCCGACAGAGCCCGACAGAGCCCGACAGAGCCCAGTAGAGCCCGACAGGGCCCGACAGAGCCCGACAGAGCCCGACAGGGCACAGTAGAGCCCGACAGAGCCCAGTAGAGCCCGACAGAGCCCGACAGAGCCCGACAGGGCCCGACAGGGCCCGACAGGGCCCGACAGGGCCCAGCAGAGCCCGACAGAGCCCGACAGAGCCCGACAGAGCCCGACAGGGCCCGACAGGGCCCGACAGGGCCCGACAGAGCCCAGTAGAGCCCGACAGGGCCCGACAGGGCCCGACAGAGCCCGACAGGGCCCGACAGGGCCCAGTAGAGCCCGACAGAGCCCGACAGAACCCGACAGAACCCGACAGGGCCCAGTAGAGCCCGACAGAGCCCGACAGAGCCCGACAGAGCCCGACAGGGCCCGACAGGGCCCGACAGGGCCCGACAGAGCCTGACAGGGCCCAGTAGAGCCCGACAGAGCCCGACAGGGCCCGACAGGGCCCGACAGGGCCCGACAGGGCCCGACAGAGCCTGACAGGGCCCAGTAGAGCCCGACAGAGCCCGACAGAGCCCAGTAGAGCCCAGTAGAGCCCGACAGAGCCCGACAGAGCCCGACAGAGCCCGACAGAGCCCGACAGGGCCCGACAGGGCCCGACAGGGCCCAGTAGAGCCCGACAGAGCCCGACAGAGCCCGACAGAGCCCGACAGGGCCCGACAGGGCCCGACAGGGCCCGACAGGGCCGACAGGGCCCGACAGAGCCCGACAGGGCCCAGTAGAGCCCGACAGGGCCCAGTAGAGCCCGACAGAGCCCAGTAGAGCCCGACAGGGCCCGACAGGGCACAGTAGAGCCCGACAGAGCCCGACAGAGCCCAGTACAGCCCAGTAGAGCCCGACAGAGCCCGACAGAGCCCGACAGAGCCCGACAGAGCCCGACAGAGCCCGACAGAGCCCGACAGGGCCCAGTAGAGCCCGACAGAGAACGACAGAGCCCGACAGAGCCTGACAGAGCCCGACAGAGCCCGACAGAGCCCGACAGGGCCCGACAGGGCCCGACAGGGCCCGACAGAGCCCGACAGAGCCCGACAGGGCCCGACAGAGCCCGACAGGGCCCGACAGGGCCCGACAGAGTCCGACAGGGCCCGACAGAGCCCGACAGGGCCCAGTAGAGCCCGACAGAGCCCGACAGAGCCCGACAGAGCCCGACAGGGCCCGACAGGGCCCGACAGGGCCCGACAGAGCCCGACAGAGCCCGACAGAGCCCGACAGAGCCCGACAGGGCCCGACAGGGCCCAGTAGAGCCCAACAGGGCCCAGTAGAGCCCGACAGAGCCCAGTAGAGCCCGACAGGGCCCGACAGGGCACAGTAGAGCCCGACAGAGCCCGACAGAGCCCAGTAGAGCCCAGTAGAGCCCGACAGAGCCCGACAGAGCCCGACAGAGCCCGACAGAGCCCGACAGAGCCCGACAGGGCCCGACAGGGCCCGACAGAGCCCGACAGGGCCCGACAGGGCCCAGTAGAGCCCGACAGAGCCCGACAGAGCCCGACAGAGCCCGACAGAGCCCGACAGGGCCCGACAGGGCCCGACAGGGCCCAGTAGAGCCCGACAGAGCCCGACAGAGCCCGACAGAGCCCGACAGGGCCCGACAGGGCCCGACAGGGCCCAGTAGAGCCCGACAGAGCCCGACAGAGCCCGACAGAGCCCGACAGAGCCCGACAGAGCCCGACAGGGCCCGACAGGGCCCGACAGAGCCCGACAGAGCCCGACAGGGCCCAGTAGAGCCCGACAGGGCCCAGTAGAGCCCGACAGAGCCCAGTAGAGCCCGACAGGGCCCGACAGGGCACAGTAGAGCCCGACAGAGCCCGACAGAGCCCAGTAGAGCCCAGTAGAGCCCGACAGAGCCCAGTAGAGCCCGAAAGAGCCCGACAGGGCCCAGTAGAGCCCGTCAGAGCCCGACAGAGCCCGACAAGGCCCAGTAGAGCGCGACAGAGCCCGACAGGGCCCGACAGAGCCCGACAGGGCCCGACAGAGCCCGACAGGAACAGTAGAGCCCAGTAGAGCCCAACAGAGCCCGACAGAGCCCGACAGAGCCCGACAGAGCCCGACAGAGCCCGACAGAGCCCGACAGAGCCCGACAGGGCCCGACAGAGCCCGACAGGGCCCGACAGGCCAACAAGAGCCCGACAGAGCCCGACAGAGCCCGACAGAGCCCGACAGAGCCCAGTAGAGCCCGACAGGGCCCGACAGAGCCCGACAGAGCCCGACAGGGCACAGTAGAGCCCGACAGAGCCCAGTAGAGCCCAGTAGAGCCCGACAGAGCCCGACACAGCCCGACAGGGCCCGACAGGGCCCGACAGGGCCCGACAGGGCCCGACAGGACCCAGCAGAGCCCGACAGAGCCCGACAGAGCCCGACAGGGCCCGACAGGGCCCGACAGGGCCCGACAGGGCCCGACAGGGCCCGACAGAGCCCGACAGAGCCCGACAGGGCCCGACAGGGCCCGACAGGGCCCGACAGGGCCCAGTAGAGCCCGACAGGGCCCGACAGGGCCCGACAGAGCCCGACAGGGCCCAGTAGAGCCCGACAGAGCCCGACAGAACCCGACAGAACCCGACAGGGCCCAGTAGAGCCCGACAGAGCCCGACAGAGCCCGACAGGGCCCGACAGGGCCCGACAGGGCCCGACACGGCCCAGTAGAGCCCGACAGAGCCCGACAGAGCCCGACAGAGCCCGACAGAGCCCGACAGAGCCCGACAGGGCCCGACAGGGCCCGACAGGGCCCGACAGAGCCCGACAGGGCCCGACAGGGCCCAGTAGAGCCCGACAGGGCCCAGTAGAGCCCGACAGGACCCAGTAGAGCCCGACAGAGCCCAGTAGAGCCCGACAGGGCCCGACAGGGCACAGTAGAGCCCGACAGAGCCCGACAGAGCCCAGTAGAGCCCAGTAGAGCCCGACAGAGCCCGACAGAGCCCGACAGAGCCCGACAGAGCCCGACAGGGCCCGACAGGGCCCGACAGGGCCCGACAGGGCCCAGTAGAGCCCGACAGAGCCCGACAGAGCCCGACAGAGCCCGACAGAGCCCGACAGGGCCCGACAGGGCCCGACAGGGCCCGACAGGGCCCGACAGAGCCCGACAGAGCCCGACAGAGCCCGACAGGGCCCGACAGGGCCCAGTAGAGCCCGACAGGGCCCAGTAGAGCCCGACAGAGCCCGACAGGGCACAGTAGAGCCCGACAGAGCCCGACAGAGCCCAGTAGAGCCCAGTAGAGCCCGACAGAGCCCGACAGAGCCCGACAGAGCCCGACAGAGCCCGACAGGGCCCGACAGGGCCCGACAGGGCCCAGTAGAGCCCGACAGGGCCCGACAGGGCCCGACAGAGCCCGACAGGGCCCGACAGGGCCCAGTAGAGCCCGACAGAGCCCGACAGAACCCGACAGAACCCGACAGGGCCCAGTAGAGCCCGACAGAGCCCGACAGAGCCCGACAGAGCCCGACAGGGCCCGACAGGGCCCGACAGGGCCCGACAGAGCCTGACAGGGCCCACTAGAGCCCGACAGAGCCCGACAGGGCCCGACAGGGCCCGACAGGGCCCGACAGGGCCCGACAGAGCCTGACAGGGCCCAGTAGAGCCCGACAGGGCCCAGTAGGGCCCGACAGGGCCCGACAGGGCACAGTAGAGCCCGACAGAGCCCGACAGAGCCCAGTAGAGCCCAGTAGAGCCCGACAGAGCCCGACAGAGCCCGACAGAGCCCGACAGGGCCCGACAGGGCCCGACAGGGCCCAGTAGAGCCCGACAGAGCCCGACAGAGCCCGACAGGGCCCGACAGGGCCCGACAGGGCCCGACAGGGCCCGACAGAGCCCGACAGGGCCCAGTAGAGCCCGACAGGGCCCAGTAGAGCCCGACAGAGCCCAGTAGAGCCCGACAGGGCCCGACAGGGCACAGTAGAGCCCGACAGAGCCCGACAGAGCCCAGTAGAGCCCAGTAGAGCCCGACAGAGCCCGACAGAGCCCGACAGAGCCCGACAGAGCCCGACAGAGCCCGACAGAGCCCGACAGAGCCCGACAGGGCCCAGTAGAGCCCGACAGAGAACGACAGAGCCCGACAGAGCCTGACAGAGCCCGACAGAGCCCGACAGAGCCCGACAGGGCCCGACAGGGCCCGACAGGGCCCGACAGAGCCCGACAGAGCCCGACAGGGCCCGACAGAGCCCGACAGGGCCCGACAGGGCCCGACAGAGTCCGACAGGGCCCGACAGAGCCCGACAGGGCCCAGTAGAGCCCGACAGAGCCCGACAGAGCCCGACAGAGCCCGACAGGGCCCGACAGGGCCCGACAGGGCCCGACAGAGCCCGACAGAGCCCGACAGGGCCCGACAGGGCCCAGTAGAGCCCAACAGGGCCCAGTAGAGCCCGACAGAGCCCAGTAGAGCCCGACAGGGCCCGACAGGGCACAGTAGAGCCCGACAGAGCCCGACAGAGCCCAGTAGAGCCCAGTAGAGCCCGACAGAGCCCGACAGAGCCCGACAGAGCCCGACAGAGCCCGACAGAGCCCGACAGGGCCCGACAGGGCCCGACAGAGCCCGACAGGGCCCGACAGGGCCCAGTAGAGCCCGACAGAGCCCGACAGAGCCCGACAGAGCCCGACAGAGCCCGACAGAGCCCGACAGAGCCCGACAGGGCCCGACAGGGCCCAGTAGAGCCCGACAGAGCCCGACAGAGCCCGACAGAGCCCGACAGGGCCCGACAGGGCCCGACAGGGCCCAGTAGAGCCCGACAGAGCCCGACAGAGCCCGACAGAGCCCGACAGAGCCCGACAGGGCCCGACAGGGCCCGACAGAGCCCGACAGAGCCCGACAGGGCCCAGTAGAGCCCGACAGGGCCCAGTAGAGCCCGACAGAGCCCAGTAGAGCCCGACAGGGCCCGACAGGGCACAGTAGAGCCCGACAGAGCCCGACAGAGCCCAGTAGAGCCCAGTAGAGCCCGACAGAGCCCAGTAGAGCCCGACAGAGCCCGACAGGGCCCAGTAGAGCCCGTCAGAGCCCGACAGAGCCCGACAAGGCCCAGTAGAGCGCGACAGAGCCCGACAGGGCCCGACAGAGCCCGACAGGGCCCGACAGAGCCCGACAGGGAACAGTAGAGCCCAGTAGAGCCCAACAGAGCCCGACAGAGCCCGACAGAGCCCGACAGAGCCCGACAGAGCCCGACAGAGCCCGACAGGGCCCGACAGAGCCCGACAGGGCCCGACAGAGCCCGACAGAGCCCGACAGAGCCCGACAGAGCCCGACAGAGCCCGACAGAGCCCAGTAGAGCCCGACAGGGCCCGACAGAGCCCGACAGAGCCCGACAGGGCACAGTAGAGCCCGACAGAGCCCAGTAGAGCCCAGTAGAGCCCGACAGAGCCCGACACAGCCCGACAGGGCCCGACAGGGCCCGACAGGGCCCGACAGGGCCCGACAGGACCCAGCAGAGCCCGACAGAGCCCGACAGGGCCCGACAGGGCCCGACAGGGCCCGACAGAGCCCGACAGAGCCCGACAGGGCCCGACAGGTCCCGACAGGGCCCGACAGGGCCCAGTAGAGCCCGACAGGGCCCGACAGGGCCCGACAGAGCCCGACAGGGCCCAGTAGAGCCCGACAGAGCCCGACAGAACCCGACAGAACCCGACAGGGCCCAGTAGAGCCCGACAGAGCCCGACAGAGCCCGACAGGGCCCGACAGGGCCCGACAGGGCCCGACACGGCCCAGTAGAGCCCGACAGAGCCCGACAGAGCCCGACAGAGCCCGACAGAGCCCGACAGGGCCCGACAGGGCCCGACAGGGCCCGACAGAGCCCGACAGGGCCCGACAGGGCCCAGTAGAGCCCGACAGGGCCCAGTAGAGCCCGACAGGACCCAGTAGAGCCCGACAGAGCCCAGTAGAGCCCGACAGGGCCCGACAGGGCACAGTAGAGCCCGACAGAGCCCGACAGAGCCCAGTAGAGCCCAGTAGAGCCCGACAGAGCCCGACAGAGCCCGACAGAGCCCGACAGAGCCCGACAGGGCCCGACAGGGCCCGACAGGGCCCGACAGGGCCCAGTAGAGCCCGACAGAGCCCGACAGAGCCCGACAGAGCCCGACAGAGCCCGACAGAGCCCGACAGGGCCCGACAGGGCCCGACAGGGCCCGACAGGGCCCGACAGAGCCCGACAGAGCCCGACAGGGCCCGACAGGGCCCAGTAGAGCCCGACAGGGCCCAGTAGAGCCCGACAGGGCCCAGTAGAGCCCGACAGAGCCCGACAGGGCACAGTAGAGCCCGACAGAGCCCGACAGAGCCCAGTAGAGCCCAGTAGAGCCCGACAGAGCCCGACAGAGCCCGACAGAGCCCGACAGAGCCCGACAGGGCCCGACAGGGCCCGACAGGGCCCGACAGGGCCCAGTAGAGCCCGACAGAGCCCGACAGAGCCCGACAGAGCCCGACAGAGCCCGACAGAGCCCGACAGAGCCCGACAGGGCCCGACAGGGCCCGACAGGGCCCGACAGGGCCCAGTAGAGCCCGACAGAGCCCGACAGAGCCCGACAGAGCCCGACAGGGCCCGACAGGGCCCGACAGGGCCCGACAGGGCCCGACAGAGCCCGACAGAGCCCGACAGGGCCCAGTAGAGCCCGACAGGGCCCAGTAGAGCCCGACAGGGCCCAGTAGAGCCCGACAGGGCCCAGTAGAGCCCGACAGGGCCAGAGAGAACCGACAGGGCCGACAGGGCACAGTAGAGCCCGACAGAGCCCGACAGAGCCCAGTAGAGCCCAGTAGAGCCCGACAGAGCCCGACAGAGCCCGACAGAGCCCGACAGAGCCCGACAGAGCCCGACAGAGCCCGACAGAGCCCGACAGGGCCCGACAGGGCCCGACAGGGCCCGACAGGGCCCAGTAGAGCCCGACAGAGCCCGACAGGGCCCGACAGAGCCCGACAGGGCCCGACAGGGCCCGACAGAGCCCGACAGAGCCCGACAGATCCCGACAGAGCCCGACAGGGCCCGACAGGGCCCGACAGGGCCCGACAGGGCCCGACAGGGCCCGACAGAGCCCGACAGAGCCCGACAGGGCCCGACAGGGCCCATTAGAGCCCGACAGGGCCCAGTAGAGCCCGACAGGGCCCAGTAGAGCCCGACAGAGCCCGCAGTAGAGCCCGACAGGGCCCGACAGGGCACAGTAGAGCCCGACAGAGCCCGACAGAGCCCAGTAGAGCCCAGTAGAGCCCGACAGAGCCCGACAGAGCCCGACAGAGCCCGACAGAGCCCGACAGAGCCCGACAGGGCCCGACAGGGCCCAGTAGAGCCCGACAGAGCCCGACAGAGCCCGACAGAGCCCGACAGAGCCCGACAGAGCCCGACAGGGCCCGACAGGGCCCGACAGGGCCCGACAGAGCCCGACAGGGCCCGACAGGGCCCGACAGGGCCCAGTAGAGCCGACAGGGCCCAGTAGAGCCCGACAGGGCCCGACAGGGCACAGTAGAGCCCGACAGAGCCCGACAGAGCCCAGTAGAGCCCGACAGGGCCCGACAGAGCCCGACAGAGCCCGACAGAGCCCGACAGGGCCCGACAGGGCCCAGAAGAGCCCGACAGAGCCCGACAGAGCCCGACAGAGCCCGACAGAGCCCGACAGGGCCCGACAGGGCCCGACAGGGCCCGACAGGGCCCGACAGGGCCCGACAGGGCCCGACAGGGCCCAGTAGAGCCCGACAGAGCCCGACAAAGCCCGACAGAGCCCGACAGAGCCCGACAGAGCCCGACAGGGCCCAGTAGAGCCCGACAGGGCCCGACAGAGCCCGACAGAGCCCGACAGGGCCCGACAGGGCCCGACAGGGCCCGACAGGGCCCAGTTTAGCCCAGTAGAGCCCGACAGAGCCCGACAGAGCCCGACAGGGCCCGACAGGGCCCGACAAAGTCCGACAGAGCCCGACAGAGCCCGACAGGGCCCGACAGGGCCTGACAGGGCCCGACAGGGCCCAGTAGAGCCCGACGGCCCTGTCGGGCCCGACAGAGCCCGACAGGGCCCGACAGGGCCCGACAGGGCCCGACAGGGCCCAGTAGAGCCCGACAGAGCCCGACAGAGCCCGACAGAGCCCGACAGGGCCCGACAGGGCCCGACAGGGCCCGACAGGGCCCAGTAGAGCCCGACAGAGCCCGACAGAGCCCGACAGAGCCCGACAGGGCCCGACAGGGCCCGACAGGGCCCGACAGAGCCCAGTAGAGCCCGACAGAGCCCAGTAGAGCCCGACAGAGCCCGACAGAGCCCGACAGAGCCCGACAGAGCCCGACAGGGCCCGACAGGGCCCGACAGAGCCCGACAGGGCCCGACAGGGCCCAGTAGAGCCCGACAGAGCCCGACAGAGCCCGACAGAGCCCGACAGAGCCCGACAGGGCCCGACAGGGCCCAGTAGAGCCCGACAGAGCCCGACAGAGCCCGACAGAGCCCGACAGGGCCCGACAGGGCCCGACAGGGCCCAGTAGAGCCCGACAGAGCCCGACAGAGCCCAGTAGAGCCCAGTAGAGCCCGACAGATCCCGACAGAGCCCGACAGAGCCCGACAGGGCCCGACAGGGCCCGACAGAGCCCAGTAGAGCCCAGTAGAGCCCGACAGGGCCCGACAGGGCCCGACAGGGAACAGTAGAGCCCAGTAGAGCCCGACAGAGCCCGACAGAGCCCGACAGGGCCCGACAGGGCCCGACAGAGCCCGACAGGGAACAGTAGAGCCCAGTAGAGCCCGACAGAGCCCGACAGAGCCCGACAGGGCCCGACAGGGCCCGACAGGGCCCAGTAGAGCCCGACAGAGCCCGACAGAGCCCGACAGAGCCCGACAGGGAACAGTAGAGCCCGACAGAGCCCGACAGAGCCCGACAGGGCCCGACAGGGCCCGACAGGGCCCAGTAGGGCCCAGTAGAGCCCGACAGCGCCCAGTAGAGCCCGACAGAGCCCGACAGAGCCCGACAGAGCCCGACAGAGCCCGACAGAGGCCGACAGGGCCCAGTAGAGCCCGACAGAGCCCGACAGGGCCCGACAGGGCCCAGTAGAGCCCGACAGAGCCCGACAGAGCCCGACAGAGCCCGACAGAGCCCGACAGAGCCCGACAGGGCCCAGTAGAGCCCGACAGAGCCCGACAGAGCCCGACAGAGCCCGACAGAGCCCAGTAGAGCCCGACAGAGCCCGACAGAGCCCGACAGAGCCCGACAGAGCCCGACAGGGCCCGACAGGGCCCAGTAGAGCCCGACAGAGGCCGACAGAGCCCGACAGGGCCCGACAGGGCCTGACAGGGCCCAGTACAGACCGACAGAGCCCGACAGAGCCCGACAGAGCCCGACAGGGCCCGACAGAGCCCGACAGAGCCCGACAGAGCCCGACAGGGCCCGACAGGGCCCAGTAGAGCCCGACAGAGCCCGACAGAGCCCGACAGAGCCCGACAGAGCCCGACAGGGCCCGACAGGGCCCGACAGGGCCCGACAGGGCCCGACAGGGCCCGACAGGGCCCAGTAGAGCCCGACAGGGCCCAGTAGAGCCCGACAGGGCCCGACAGGGCACAGTAGAGCCCGACAGAGCCCGACAGAGCCCAGTAGAGCCCGACAGGGCCCGACAGAGCCCGACAGAGCCCGACAGGGCCCGACAGGGCCCGACAGGGCCCGACAGGGCCCAGTAGAGCCCGACAGAGCCCGACAGAGCCCGACAGAGCCCGACAGGGCCCGACAGGGCCCGACAGGGCCCGACAGGGCCCGACAGAGCCCAGTAGAGCCCGACAGAGCCCAGTAGAGCCCGACAGAGCCCGACAGAGCCCGACAGAGCCCGACAGAGCCCGACAGGGCCCGACAGGGCCCGACAGAGCCCGACAGGGCCCGACAGGGCCCAGTAGAGCCCGACAGAGCCCGACAGAGCCCGACAGAGCCCGACAGAGCCCGACAGGGCCCGACAGGGCCCAGTAGAGCCCGACAGAGCCCGACAGAGCCCGACAGAGCCCGACAGGGCCCGACAGGGCCCGACAGGGCCCAGTAGAGCCCGACAGAGCCCGACAGAGCCCAGTAGAGCCCAGTAGAGCCCGACAGATCCCGACAGAGCCCGACAGAGCCCGACAGGGCCCGACAGGGCCCGACAGAGCCCAGTAGAGCCCAGTAGAGCCCGACAGGGCCCGACAGGGCCCGACAGGGAACAGTAGAGCCCAGTAGAGCCCGACAGAGCCCGACAGAGCCCGACAGGGCCCGACAGGGCCCGACAGAGCCCGACAGGGAACAGTAGAGCCCAGTAGAGCCCGACAGAGCCCGACAGAGCCCGACAGGGCCCGACAGGGCCCGACAGGGCCCAGTAGAGCCCGACAGAGCCCGACAGAGCCCGACAGAGCCCGACAGGGAACAGTAGAGCCCGACAGAGCCCGACAGAGCCCGACAGGGCCCGACAGGGCCCGACAGGGCCCAGTAGGGCCCAGTAGAGCCCGACAGCGCCCAGTAGAGCCCGACAGAGCCCGACAGAGCCCGACAGAGCCCGACAGAGCCCGACAGAGGCCGACAGACCCAGTAGAGCCCGACAGAGCCCGACAGGGCCCGACAGGGCCCAGTAGAGCCCGACAGAGCCCGACAGAGCCCGACAGAGCCCGACAGAGCCCGACAGAGCCCGACAGGGCCCAGTAGAGCCCGACAGAGCCCGACAGAGCCCGACAGAGCCCGACAGAGCCCAGTAGAGCCCGACAGAGCCCGACAGAGCCCGACAGAGCCCGACAGAGCCCGACAGGGCCCGACAGGGCCCAGTAGAGCCCGACAGAGGCCGACAGAGCCCGACAGGGCCCGACAGGGCCTGACAGGGCCCAGTACAGACCGACAGAGCCCGACAGAGCCCGACAGAGCCCGACAGGGCCCGACAGAGCCCGACAGAGCCCGACAGAGCCCGACAGGGCCCGACAGGGCCCAGTAGAGCCCGACAGAGCCCGACAGAGCCCGACAGAGCCCGACAGAGCCCGACAGGGCCCGACAGAGCCCGACAGGGCCCGACAGGGCCCGACAGGGCCCGACAGGGCCCAGTAGAGCCCGACAGGGCCCAGTAGAGCCCGACAGGGCCCGACAGGGCACAGTAGAGCCCGACAGAGCCCGACAGAGCCCAGTAGAGCCCGACAGGGCCCGACAGAGCCCGACAGAGCCCGACAGAGCCCGACAGGGCCCGACAGGGCCCAGAAGAGCCCGACAGAGCCCGACAGAGCCCGACAGAGCCCGACAGAGCCCGACAGGGCCCGACAGGGCCCGACAGGGCCCAGTAGAGCCCGACAGAGCCCGACAAAGCCCGACAGAGCCCGACAGAGCCCGACAGGGCCCAGTAGAGCCCGACAGGGCCCGACAGAGCCCGACAGAGCCCGACAGGGCCCGACAGGGCCCGACAGGGCCCGACAGGGCCCAGTTTAGCCCAGTAGAGCCCGACAGAGCCCGACAGAGCCCGACAGGGCCCGACAGGGCCCGACAAAGTCCGACAGAGCCCGACAGAGCCCGACAGGGCCCGACAGGGCCCGACAGGGCCCGACAGGGCCCAGTAGAGCCCGACGGCCCTGTCGGGCCCGACAGAGCCCGACAGGGCCCGACAGGGCCCGACAGGGCCCAGTAGAGCCCGACAGAGCCCGACAGAGCCCGACAGAGCCCGACAGGGCCCGACAGGGCCCGACAGGGCCCAGTAGAGCCCGACAGAGCCCGACAGAGCCCGACAGAGCCCGACAGGGCCCGACAGGGCCCGACAGGGCCCGACAGGGCCCAGTAGAGCCCGACAGAGCCCGACAGAGCCCGACAGAGCCCGACAGGGCCCGACAGGGCCCGACAGAGCCCGACAGGGCCCGACAGGGCCCAGTAGAGCCCGACAGAGCCCGACAGAGCCCGACAGAGCCCGACAGAGCCCGACAGAGCCCAGTAGAGCCCAGTAGAGCCCGACAGATCCCGACAGAGCCCGACAGAGCCCGACAGGGCCCGACAGGGCCCGACAGAGCCCAGTAGAGCCCAGTAGAGCCCGACAGATCCCGACAGAGCCCGACAGAGCCCGACAGGGCCCGACAGGGCCCGACAGAGCCCAGTAGAGCCCAGTAGAGCCCGACAGGGCCCGACAGGGCCCGACAGGGAACAGTAGAGCCCAGTAGAGCCCGACAGAGCCCGACAGAGCCCGACAGGGCCCGACAGAGCCCAGTAGAGCCCAGTAGAGCCCGACAGATCCCGACAGAGCCCGACAGAGCCCGACAGGGCCCGACAGGGCCCGACAGAGCCCAGTAGAGCCCAGTAGAGCCCGACAGGGCCCGACAGGGCCCGACAGGGAACAGTAGAGCCCAGTAGAGCCCGACAGAGCCCGACAGAGCCCGACAGGGCCCGACAGAGCCCGACAGGGCCCGACAGAGCCCGACAGGGAACAGTAGAGCCCAGTAGAGCCCGACAGAGCCCGACAGAGCCCGACAGGGCCCGACAGGGCCCGACAGGGCCCAGTAGAGCCCGACAGAGCCCGACAGAGCCCGACAGAGCCCGACAGGGAACAGTAGAGCCCGACAGAGCCCGACAGAGCCCGACAGGGCCCGACAGGGCCCGACAGGGCCCAGTAGGGCCCAGTAGAGCCCGACAGCGCCCAGTAGAGCCCGACAGAGCCCGACAGAGCCCGACAGAGCCCGACAGAGGCCGACAGGGCCCAGTAGAGCCCGACAGAGCCCGACAGGGCCCGACAGGGCCCAGTAGAGCCCGACAGAGCCCGACAGAGCCCGACAGAGCCCGACAGAGCCCGACAGAGCCCGACAGAGCCCGACAGGGCCCAGTAGAGCCCGACAGAGCCCGACAGAGCCCGACAGAGCCCGACAGAGCCCAGTAGAGCCCGACAGAGCCCGACAGAGCCCGACAGAGCCCGACAGAGCCCGACAGGGCCCGACAGGGCCCAGTAGAGCCCGACAGAGGCCGACAGAGCCCGACAGGGCCCGACAGGGCCTGACAGGGCCCAGTACAGACCGACAGAGCCCGACAGAGCCCGACAGAGCCCGACAGGGCCCGACAGGGCCCGACAGGGCCCAGGAGAGCCCAGGAGAGCCCAGGAGAGCCCGACAGGGCCCGACAGGGAACAGTAGAGCCCAGTAGAGCCCAGTAGAGCCCGACAGAGCCCGACAGAGCCCGACAGAGCCCGACAGAGCCCGACAGAGCCCGACAGGGAACAGTAGAGCCCAGTAGAGCCTGACAGAGCCCGACAGAGCTCGACAGAGCCCGACAGGGCCCGACAGAGCCCGACAGGGAACAGTAGAGCCCAGTAGAGCCCGACAGAGCCCGACAGAGCCCGACAGGGCCCGAAAGAGCCTGACAGAGCCCGACAGAGCCCAGTAGAGCCCGACAGAGCCCGACAGGGCCCAGTAGAGCCCGTCAGAGCCCGACAGAGCCCGACAAGGCCCAGTAGAGCGCGACAGAGCCCGACAGGGCCCGACAGAGCCCGACAGGGCCCGACAGAGCCCGACAGGGAACAGTAGAGCCCAGTAGAGCCCGACAGAGCCCAACAGAGCCCGACAGAGCCCGACAGAGCCCGACAGAGCCCGACAGAGCCCGACAGAGCCCGACAGAGCCCGACAGAGCCCGACAGGGAACAGTAGAGACCAGTAGAGCCCGACAGAGCCCGACAGAGCCCGACAGGGCCCGACAGAGCCCAGTAGAGCCCAGTAGAGCCCAGTAGAGCCCAGTAGAGCCCAGTAGAGCCCAGTAGAGCCCGACAGGGCCCGACACGGAACAGTAGAGCCCGACAGAGCCCGACAGGGCCCGACAGGGCCCGCAGAGCCCAGTAGAGCCCAGTAGAGCCCAGTAGAGCCCGACAGGGCCCGTCAGGGCCCGACAGGGCCCATTAGAGCCCGACAGGGCCCAGTAGAGCCCGACAGGGCCCAGTAGAGCCCGACAGAGCCCAGTAGAGCCCGACAGGGCCCGACAGGGCACAGTAGAGCCCGACAGAGCCCGACAGAGCCCAGTAGAGCCCAGTAGAGCCCGACAGAGCCCGACAGAGCCCGACAGAGCCCGACAGAGCCCGACAGAGCCCGACAGAGCCCGACAGAGCCCGACAGGGCCCAGTAGAGCCCGACAGAGCCCGACAGAGCCCGACAGAGCCCGACAGGGCCCGACAGGGCCCGACAGGGCCCAGTAGAGCCCGACAGGGCCCAGTAGAGCCCGACAGGGCCCGACAGGGCACAGTAGAGCCCGACAGAGCCCGACAGAGCCCAGTAGAGCCCGACAGGGCCCGACAGAGCCCGACAGAGCCCGACAGAGCCCGACAGGGCCCGACAGGGCCCGACAGGGCCCAGAAGAGCCCGACAGAGCCCGACAGAGCCCGACAGAGCCCGACAGAGCCCGACAGAGCCCGACAGGGCCCGACAGGGCCCGACAGGGCCCAGTAGAGCCCGACAGAGCCCGACAGAGCCCGACAAAGCCCGACAGAGCCCGACAGAGCCCGACAGGGCCCAGTAGAGCCCGACAGGGCCCGACAGAGCCCGACAGAGCCCGACAGGGCCCGACAGGGCCCAGTTTAGCCCAGTAGAGCCCGACAGAGCCCGACAGAGCCCGACAGGGCCCGACAGGGCCCGACAAAGTCCGACAGAGCCCGACAGAGCCCGACAGGGCCCGACAGGGCCCGACAGGGCCCGACAGGGCCCAGTAGAGCCCGACGGCCCTGTCGGGCCCGACAGAGCCCGACAGGGCCCGACAGGGCCCGACAGGGCCCGACAGGGCCCAGTAGAGCCCGACAGAGCCCGACAGAGCCCGACAGAGCCCGACAGGGCCCGACAGGGCCCGACAGGGCCCGACAGGGCCCAGTAGAGCCCGACAGAGCCCGACAGAGCCCGACAGAGCCCGACAGGGCCCGACAGGGCCCGACAGGGCCCGACAGGGCCCAGTAGAGCCCGACAGAGCCCAGTAGAGCCCGACAGAGCCCGACAGAGCCCGACAGGGCCCGACAGAGCCCGACAGGGCCCGACAGAGCCCGACAGGGCCCGACAGGGCCCAGTAGAGCCCGACAGAGCCCGACAGAGCCCGACAGAGCCCGACAGAGCCCGACAGAGCCCGACAGAGCCCGACAGGGCCCGACAGGGCCCAGTAGAGCCCGACAGAGCCCGACAGAGCCCGACAGAGCCCGACAGGGCCCGACAGGGCCCGACAGGGCCCAGTAGAGCCCGACAGAGCCCGACAGAGCCCAGTAGAGCCCAGTAGAGCCCGACAGATCCCGACAGAGCCCGACAGAGCCCGACAGGGCCCGACAGGGCCCGACAGGGCCCGACAGAGCCCAGTAGAGCCCAGTAGAGCCCAGTAGAGCCCGACAGGGCCCGACAGGGCCCGACAGGGAACAGTAGAGCCCAGTAGAGCCCGACAGAGCCCGACAGAGCCCGACAGGGCCCGACAGAGCCCGACAGGGCCCGACAGAGCCCGACAGAGCCCGACAGGGAACAGTAGAGCCCAGTAGAGCCCGACAGAGCCCGACAGAGCCCGACAGGGCCCGACAGGGCCCGACAGGGCCCAGTAGAGCCCGACAGAGCCCGACAGAGCCCGACAGAGCCCGACAGGGAACAGTAGAGCCCGACAGAGCCCGACAGAGCCCGACAGGGCCCGACAGGGCCCGACAGGGCCCAGTAGAGCCCGACAGCGCCCAGTAGAGCCCGACAGAGCCCGACAGAGCCCGACAGAGCCCGACAGAGGCCGACAGGGCCCAGTAGAGCCCGACAGAGCCCGACAGGGCCCAGTAGAGCCCGACAGAGCCCGACAGAGCCCGACAGAGCCCGACAGAGCCCGACAGAGCCCGACAGAGCCCGACAGGGCCCGACAGGGCCCGACAGGGCCCAGTAGAGCCCGACAGAGCCCGACAGAGCCCGACAGAGCCCGACAGAGCCCAGTAGAGCCCGACAGAGCCCGACAGAGCCCGACAGAGCCCGACAGAGCCCGACAGGGCCCGACAGGGCCCAGTAGAGCCCGACAGAGGCCGACAGAGCCCGACAGGGCCCGACAGGGCCTGACAGGGCCCAGTACAGACCGACAGAGCCCGACAGAGCCCGACAGAGCCCGACAGAGCCCGACAGGGCCCGACAGGGCCCGACAGGGCCCAGGAGAGCCCAGGAGAGCCCAGGAGAGCCCGACAGGGCCCGACAGGGAACAGTAGAGCCCAGTAGAGCCCAGTAGAGCCCGACAGAGCCCGACAGAGCCCGACAGAGCCCGACAGAGCCCGACAGAGCCCGACAGGGAACAGTAGAGCCCAGTAGAGCCTGACAGAGCCCGACAGAGCTCGACAGAGCCCGACAGGGCCCGACAGAGCCCGACAGGGAACAGTAGAGCCCAGTAGAGCCCGACAGAGCCCGACAGAGCCCGACAGAGCCCGACAGAGCCCGACAGAGCCCGACAGAGCCCGACAGAGCCCGACAGAGCCCGACAGAGCCCAGTAGAGCCCGACAGAGCCCGACAGGGCCCAGTAGAGCCCGTCAGAGCCCGACAGAGCCCGACAAGGCCCAGTAGAGCGCGACAGAGCCCGACAGGGCCCGACAGAGCCCGACAGGGCCCGACAGAGCCCGACAGGGCCCGACAGGGAACAGTAGAGCCCAGTAGAGCCCGACAGAGCCCAACAGAGCCCGACAGAGCCCGACAGAGCCCGACAGAGCCCGACAGAGCCCGACAGAGCCCGACAGAGCCCGACAGAGCCCGACAGGGAACAGTAGAGACCAGTAGAGCCCGACAGAGCCCGACAGAGCCCGACAGGGCCCGACAGGGCCCAGTAGAGCCCAGTAGAGCCCAGTAGAGCCCAGTAGAGCCCGACACGGAACAGTAGAGCCCGACAGAGCCCGACAGGGCCCGACAGGGCCCGCAGAGCCCAGTAGAGCCCAGTAGAGCCCAGTAGAGCCCGACAGGGCCCGTCAGGGCCCGACAGAGCCCGACCGGGCCCGACAGGGCCCAGTAGAGCCCGACAGAGCCCGACAGAGCCCGACAGGGCCCGACAGGGAACAGTAGAGCCCAGTAGAGCCCAGTAGAGCCCGACAGAGCCCGACAGAGCCCGACAGAGCCCGACAGAGCCCGACAGAGCCCGACACAGCCCGACAGAGCCCGACAGAGCCCGACAGAGCCCAGTAGTGCCCAGTAGAGCCCAGTAGAGCCCAGTAGAGCCCAGTAGAGCCCAGTAGAGCCCGACAGAGCCCGACAGAGCCCGACAGAGCCCGACAGGGCCCAGTAGAGCCCAGTAGAGCCCGACAGAGCCCGACAGAGCCCGACAGAGCCCGACAGAGCCCGACAGGGCCCGACAGGGCCCAGTAGAGCCCGACAGAGCCCGACAGAGCCCGACAGAGCCCGACAGAGCCCGACAGGGCCCAGTAGAGCCCGACAGGGCCCGACAGCGCCCAGTAGAGCCCGACAGGGCCCGACAGCGCCCAGTACAGACCGACAGAGTCCGACAGAACACGACAGAGCCCGACAGAGCCCGACAGAGCCCAGTAGAGCCCGACAGAGCCCGACAGAGCCCGACAGAGCCCAGTAGAGCCCGACAGAGCCCGACAGGGCCCGACAGGGCCCAGTAGAGCCCAGTAGAGCCCGACAGAGCCCGACAGGGCCCGACAGGGCCCAGTAGAGCCCGACAGAGCCCGACAGAGCCCGACAGGGCCCGACAGGGCCCGACAGAGCCCGACAGAGCCCGACAGGGCCCGACAGGGCCCGACAGAGCCCGACAGGGACCGACAGGGAACAGTAGAGCCCAGTAGAGCCCAGTAGAGCCCAGTAGAGCCCAGTAGAGCCCGACAGAGCCCGACAGAGCCCGACAGAGCCCGACAGGGCCCGACAGGGCCCGACAGGGCCCGACAGGGCCCGACAGGGAACAGTAGAACCCAGTAGAGCCCGACAGGGCCCGACAGGGCCCGACAGGGCCCGACCGGGCCCAGTAGAGCGCGACAGAGCCCAACAGGGCCCGACAGAGCCCAGTAGAGCCCGACAGAGCCAGACAGAGCCCGACGAGCCCGACAGAGCCCGACAGAGCCCGACAGGGAACAGTAGAGCCCAGTAGAGCCCGACAGAGCCCGACAGAGCCCGACAGAGCCCAGTAGAGCCCAGTAGAGCCCGAAAGAGCCCGACAGAGCCCGACAGAGCCCGACAGAGCCCGACAGGGCCCGACAGGGCCCAACAGGGCCCCACAGGGCCCCACAGGGAACAGTAGAGCCCAGTAGAGCCCAGTAGAGCCCGACAGAGCCCGACAGAGCCCGACAGAGCCCGACAGAGCCCGACAGAGCCCGACAGGGCCCGACAGGGAACAGTAGAGCCCAGTAGAGCCCGACAGAGCCCGACAGAGCCCGACAGGGAACAGTAGAGCCCAGTAGAGCCCGACAGAGCCCGACAGAGCCCGACAGGGCCCGACAGGGCCCAGTAGAGCCCGACAGGGCCCGACAGGGCCCGACAGGGCCCAGTTTAGCCCAGTAGAGCCCGACAGAGCCCGTCAGAGCCCGACAGGGCCCGACAGGGCCCAGTAGAGCCCGACAGGGCCCAGTAGAGCCCGACAGGGCCCAGTAGAGCCCAGTAGAGCCCGACAGAGCCCGACAGAGCCCAGTTTAGCCCAGTAAAGCCCGACAGAGCCCGACAGGGCCCGACAGGGCCCGACAGGGCCCAGTTTAGCCCAGTAGAGCCCGACAGAGCCCGACAGAGCCCAGTAGAGCTCGACAGAGCCCGACAGAGCCCGACAGAGCCCGACAGAGCCCGACAGAGCCCGACAGGGCCCGACAGGGCCCGACAGGGCCCAGTAGAGCCCGACAGAGCCCGACAGAGCCCGACAGGGCCCGACAGGGCCCAGTTTAGCCCAGTAGAGCCCGACAGGGCCCGACAGGGCCCGACAGGGCCCAGACAGAGCCCGACAGGGCCCGACAGGGCCCGACAGAGCCCGACAGAGCCCGACAGAGCCCGACAGAGCCCGACAGAGCCCGACAGGGAACAGTAGAGCCCAGTAGAGCCCGACAGAGCCCGACAGGGCCCGACAGGGCCCGACAGGGCCCGACAGGGAACAGTAGAGCTCGACAGAGCCCGACAGAGCCCGACAGAGCCCGACAGAGCCCGACAGGGCCCGACAGGGCCCGACAGGGCCCGACAGGGCCCAGTAGAGCCCGACAGGGCCCGACACGGCCCAGTTTAGCCCAGTAGAGCCCGACAGAGCCCGACAGAGCCCGACAGAGCCCGACAGGGCCCGACAGGGCCCGACAGGGCCCAGTAGAGCCCGACAGGGCCCGACAGGGCCCAGTAGAGCCCGACAGAGCCCGACAGAGCCCGACAGAGCCCAGTAGAGCCCGACAGAGCCCGACAGAGCCCGACAGAGCCCGACAGAGCCCGACAGAGCCCGACAGAGCCCGACAGAGCCCGACAGAGCCCGACAGAGCCCAGTTTAGCCCAGTAGAGCCCGACAGGGCCCGACAGGGCCCAGTTTAGCCCAGTAGAGCCGGACAGGGCCAGACAGAGCCCGACAGGGCCCAGTAGAGCCCGACAGGGACCAGTAGAGCCCGACAGAGCCCGACAGAGCCCGACAGAGCCCGACAGGGCCCGACAGGGCCCGACAGGGCCCAGTAAAGCCCGACAGAGCCCGACAGAGCCCGACCGAGCCCGACCGAGCCCGACAGGGCCCAGTAGAGCCCAGTAGAGCCCGACAGGGAACAGTAGAGCCCAGTAGAGCCCGACAGAGCCCGACAGAGCCCGACAGGGCCCGACAGGGCCCGACAGGGCCCGACAGGGAACAGTAGAGCCCAGTAGAGCTCGACAGAGCCCGACAGAGCCCGACAGAGCCCGACAGAGCCCGACAGGGCCCAGTTAAGCCCAGTAGAGCCCGACAGGGCCTGACAGGGCCCAGTAGAGCCCGACAGGGCCCAGTAGAGCCCAGTAGAGCCCGACAGAGCCCAGTAGAGCCCGACAGAGCCCGACAGGGCCCGACAGGGCCCAGTAGAGCCCAGTAGAGCCCGACAGGGCCCAGTAGAGCCCGACAGGGCCCAGTTTAGCCCAGTAGAGCCCGACAGGGCCCGACAGAGCCCGACAGGGCCCAGTAGAGCCCGACAGGGCCCGACAGAGCCCGACAGAGCCCGACAGGGCCCGACAGGGAACAGTAGAGCCCGACAGGGCCCAGTAGAGCCCGACAGGGCCCGACAGGGCCCAGTAGAGCCCAGTAGAGCCCGACAGAGCCCGACAGGGCCCGACAGGGCCCGACAGGGCCCAGTAGAGCCCAGTAGAGCCCAGTAGAGCCCGACAGAGCCCGACAGAGCCCGACAGAGCCCGACAGAGCCCGACAGGGCCCAGTAGAGCCCGACAGAGCCCGACAGAGCCCGACAGAGCCCGACAGAGCCCGACAGAGCCCGACAGAGCCCGACAGAGCCCGACAGGGCCCGACAGGGCCCGACAGGGCCCGACAGGGCCCAGTAGAGCCCGACAGGGCCCAGTAGAGCCCGACAGAGCCCAGTAGAGCCCGACAGGGCCCGACAGGGCACAGTAGAGCCCGACAGAGCCCGACAGAGCCCAGTAGAGCCCAGTAGAGCCCGACAGAGCCCGACAGGGCCCGACAGGGCCCGACAGGGCCCGACAGAGCCCGACAGAGCCCGACAGAGCCCAGTAGAGCCCAGTAGAGCCCGACAGGGCCCGACAGGGCCCGACAGGGCCCAGTAGAGCCCGACAGAGCCCGACAGGGCCCGACAGGGCCCGACAGGGCCCAGTAGAGCCCGACAGAGCCCGACAGAGCCCGACAGAGCCCGACAGAGCCCGACAGAGCCCGACAGAGCCCGACAGGGCCCAGTAGAGCCCGACAGAGCCCGACAGGGCCCGACAGGGCCCGACAGAGCCCGACAGAGCCCGACAGAGCCCGACAGAGCCCGACAGGGCCCGACAGGGCCCAGTTTAGCCCAGTAGAGCCCGACAGAGCCCGACAGGGCCCGACAGAGTCCGACAGAGCCCGACAGGACCCAGCAGAGCCCAACAGAGCCCGACAGAGCCCGACAGAGCCCGACAGAGCCCGACAGAGCCCGACAGAGCCCGACAGAGCCCGACAGAGCCCGACAGGGCCCGACAGGGCCCGACAGGGCCCAGTAGAGCCCGACAGAGCCCGACAGGGCCCGACAGGGCCCGACAGGGCCCGACAGGGCCCAGTAGAGCCCGACAGAGCCCGACAGGGCCCGACAGGGCCCGACAGGGCCCGACAGGGCCCGACAGGGCCCGACAGAGCCCGACAGAGCCCAGTAGAGCCCGACAGGGCCCGACAGGGCCCGACAGGGCCCAGTAGAGCCCGACAGAGCCCGACAGAGCCCAGTAGAGCCCGACAGAGCCCGACAGAGCCCGACAGAGCCCGACAGAGCCCGACAGAGCCCGACAGAGCCCGACAGAGCCCGACAGGGCCCGACAGGGCCCAGTAGAGCCCGACAGAGCCCGACAGAGCCCGACAGAGCCCGACAGAGCCCGACAGAGCCCGACAGAGCCCGACAGAGCCCGACAGAGCCCAGTAGAGCCCGACAGATCCCGACAGAGCCCGATAGAGCCCAGTAGAGCCCAATAGAGCCCGACAGGGCCCGACAGGGCCCGACAGGGAACAGTAGAGCCCAGTAGAGCCCGACAGGGCCCGACAGAGCCCGACAGAGCCCGACAGAGCCCGACAGGGAACAGTAGAGCCCAGTAGAGCCCGACAGAGCCCGACAGAGCCCGACAGAGCCCGACAGGGCCCAGTAGAGCCCGACAGAGCCCGACAGAGCCCGACAGAGCCCGACAGGGCCCGACAGGGCCCGACAGGGCCCGACAGGGAACAGTAGAGCCCGACAGAGCCCGACAGAGCCCGACAGGGCCCGACAGGGCCCGACAGGGCCCGACAGGGCCCAGTAGAGCCCAGTAGAGCCCGACAGGGCCCGACAGCGCCCAGTAGAGCCCGACAGAGCCCGACAGAGCCCGACAGAGGCCGACAGAGGCCGACAGGGCCCAGTAGAGCCCGACAGAGCCCGACAGGGCCCGACAGGGCCCGACAGGGCCCAGTAGAGCCCGACAGAGCCCGACAGAGCCCGACAGAGCCCGACAGAGCCCGACAGAGCCCGACAGAGCCCGACAGGGCCCGACAGGGCCCGACAGGGCCCGACAGGGCCCAGTAGAGCCCGACAGAGCCCGACAGAGCCCCACAGAGCCCGACAGAGCCCGACAGAGCCCGACAGAGCCCGACAGGGCCCAGTAGAGCCCGACAGAGGCCGACAGAGCCCGACCGGGCCCGACAGGGCCTGACAGGGCCCAGTACAGACCGACAGAGCCCGACAGAGCCCGACAAAGCCCGACAGAGCCCGACAGAGCCCGACAGGGCCCGACAAGGCCCGACAAGGCCCGACAGGGCCCGACAGAGACCAGTTGAGCCCGACAGAGACCGACAGAGCCCGACAGAGCCCGACAGGGCCCGACAGGGCCCGACAGGGCCCAGTAGAGCCCGACAGAGCCCGACAGGGCCCGACAGGGCCCAGTAGAGCCCGACAGGGCCCGACAGGGCCCGACAGGGCCCAGTAGAGCCCGACAGGGCCCGACAGGGCCCGACAGAGCCCGACAGGGCCCGACAGGGCCCTAGAGAGCCCGACAGGGCCCTACAGAGTCCGACAGGGCCCGACAGAGCCCAGTAGAGCCCGACAGAGCCCGACAGAGCCCGACAGAGCCCGACAGAGCCCGAAAGGGCCCGACAGGGCCCAGTAGGGCCCGACAGGGCCCGACAGGGCCCAGTAGAGCCCGACAGGGCCCGACAGGGCCCAGTAGAGCCCGACAGGGCCCGACAGGGCCCGACAGGGCACAGTAGAGCCCGACAGAGCCCAGTAGAGCCCAGTAGAGCCCGACAGGGCCCGACAGGGCCCAGTAGAGACCGACAGAGCCCGACAGAGCCCGACAGAGCCCGACAGAGCCCGACAGGGCCCGACAGGGCCCAGTAGAGCCCGACAGGGCCCGACAGGGCCCAGTAGAGCCCGACAGGGCCCGACAGGGCCCAGTAGAGCCCGACAGGGCCCGACAGGGCCCAGTAGAGCCCGACAGGGCCCGACAGGGCCCAGTAGAGCCCGACAGAGCCCGACAGAGCCCGACAGAGCCCGACAGAGCCCGACAGAGCCCGACAGGGCCCGACAGGGCCCGACAGGGCCCAGTAGAGCCCGACAGAGCCCGACAGAGCCCGACAGAGCCCGACAGAGCCCGACAGGGAACAGTAGAGCCCAGTAGAGCCCGACAGAGCCCGACAGGGCCCGACAGGGCCCGACAGGGCCCAGTAGAGCCCGACAGAGCCCGACAGAGCCCGACAGAGCCCGACAGAGCCCGACAGGGCCCGACAGGGCCCGACAGGGAACAGTAGAGCCCGACAGAGCCCGACAGAGCCCGACAGGGCCCGACAGGGCCCGACAGGGCCCAGTAGAGCCCAGTAGAGCCCGACAGGGCCCGACAGCGCCCAGTAGAGCCCGACAGAGCCCGACAGAGCCCGACAGAGCCCGACAGAGCCCGACAGAGCCCGACAGAGCACGACAGGGCCCAGTAGAGCCCGACAGAGCCCGACAGGGCCCGACAGGGCCCGACAGGGCCCAGTAGAGCCGGACAGAGCCCGACAGAGCCCGACAGAGCCCGACAGAGCCCGACAGAGCCCGACAGAGCCCGACAGGGCCCAGTAGAGCCCGACAGGGCCCGACAGGGCCCGACAGGGCCCAGTAGAGCCCGACAGAGCCCGACAGAGCCCGACAGAGCCCGACAGAGCCCGACAGAGCCCAGTAGAGCCCGACAGAGCCCAGTAGAGCCCGACAGAGCCCGACAGAGCCCGACAGAGCCCGACAGAGCCCGACAGAGCCCGACAGAGCCCGACAGAGCCCGACAGAGGCCAACAGAGCCCGACAGGGCCCGACAGGGCCTGACAGGGCCCAGTACAGACCGACAGAGCCCGACAGAGCCCGACAGAGCCCGACAGGGCCCGACAGGGCCCGACAGGGCCCGACAGGGCCCAGGAGAGCCCAGGAGAGCCCGACAGGGCCCGACAGGGAACAGTAGAGCCCAGTAGAGCCCAGTAGAGCCCGACAGAGCCCGACAGAGCCCGACAGAGCCCGACAGAGCCCGACAGAGCCCGACAGAGCCCGACAGAGCCCGACAGAGCCCGACAGGGAACAGTAGAGCCCAGTAGAGCCCGACAGAGCCCGACAGAGCCCGACAGAGCCCGACAGAGCCCGACAGGGCCCGACAGGGCCCGACAGGGCCCGACAGGGCCCGACAGGGAACAGTAGAGCCCAGTAGAGCCCGACAGAGCCCGACAGGGCCCGACAGAGCCTGACAGAGCCCGACAGAGCCCAGTAGAGCCCGACAGAGCCCGACAGGGCCCAGTAGAGCCCGTCAGAGCCCGACAGGGCCCGACAAGGCCCAGTAGAGCGCGACAGAGCCCGACAGGGCCCGACAGAGCCCGACAGGGCCCGACAGGGCCCGACAGGGAACAGTAGAGCCCAACAGAGCCCGACAGAGCCCGACAGAGCCCGACAGAGCCCGACAGAGCCCGACAGAGCCCGACAGAGCCCGACAGAGCCCGACAGAGCCCGACAGGGCCCGACAGGGCCCGACAGGGCCCGACAGGGAACAGTAGAGACCAGTAGAGCCCGACAGAGCCCGACAGAGCCCGACAGAGCCCGACAGAGCCCGACAGAGCCCGACAGGGCCCGACAGGGCCCGACAGGGCCCAGTAGAGCCCAGTAGAGCCCAGTAGAGCCCGACAGGGCCCGACAGGGCCCGACACGGAACAGTAGAGCCCGACAGAGCCCGACAGGGCCCGACAGGGCCCGCAGAGCCCAGTAGAGCCCAGTAGAGCCCAGTAGAGCCCGACAGGGCCCGACAGGGCCCGTCAGGGCCCGACAGAGCCCGACCGGGCCCGACAGGGCCCAGTAGAGCCCGACAGAGCCCGACAGAGCCCGACAGGGCCCGACAGGGAACAGTAGAGCCCAGTAGAGCCCGACAGAGCCCGACAGAGCCCGACAGGGCCCGACAGGGCCCGACAGGGAACAGTAGAGCCCAGTAGAGCCCGACAGAGCCCGACAGAGCCCGACAGAGCCCGACAGAGCCCGACAGAGCCCGACAGAGCCCGACAGAGCCCGACAGAGCCCGACAGAGCCCAGTAGTGCCCAGTAGAGCCCGACAGAGCCCGACAGAGCCCGACAGAGCCCGACAGAGCCCGACAGAGCCCGACAGAGCCAAGTAGAGCCCGACAGAGCCCGACAGAGCCCCACAGAGCCCGACAGAGCCCGACAGAGCCCGACAGGGCCCAGTAGAGCCCGACAGAGCCCGACAGAGCCCGACAGAGCCCGACAGAGCCCGACAGAGCCCGACAGGGCCCGACAGGGCCCGACAGGGCCCGACAGGGCCCAGTAGAGCCCGACAGAGCCCGACAGAGCCCGACAGGGCCCGACAGGGCCCGACAGGGCCCGACAGGGCCCAGTAGAGCCCGACAGGGCCCGACAGGGCTCGACAGGGCCCAGTACAGACCGACAGAGTCCGGCAGAACACGACAGAGCCCGACAGAGCCCGACAGAGCCCAGTAGAGCCCGACAGAGCCCGACAGAGCCCGACAGAGCCCGACAGGGCCCGACAGGGCCCAGTAGAGCCCGACAGAGCCCGACAGGGCCCGACAGGGCCCAGTAGAGCCCGACAGAGCCCGACAGAGCCCGACAGAGCCCGACAGAGCCCGACAGGGCCCAGTAGAGCCCGACAGAGCCCGACAGAGCCCGACAGAGCCCGACAGAGCCCGACAGAGCCCGACAGAGCCCGACAGAGGCCGACAGAGCCCGACAGGGCCCAGTAGAGCCCGACAGAGCCCGACAGGGCCCGACAGGGCCCAGTAGAGCCCGACAGAGCCCGACAGAGCCCGACAGAGCCCGACAGAGCCCGACAGGGCCCGACAGGGCCCGACAGAGCCCGACAGAGCCCCACAGAGCCCCACAGAGCCCGACAGAGCCCGACAGAGCCCGACAGGGCCCGACAGGGCCCAGTAGAGCCCGACAGAGGCCGACAGAGCCCGACCGGGCCCGACAGGGCCTGACAGGGCCCAGTACAGACCGACAGAGCCCGACAGAGCCCGACAGAGCCCGACAGAGCCCGACAGAGCCCGACAGGGCCCGACAGGGCCCGACAAGGCCCGACAGGGCCCGACAGAGACCAGTTGAGCCCGACAGAGACCGACAGAGCCCGACAGGGCCCGACAGGGCCCGACAGGGCCCAGTAGAGCCCGACAGAGCCCGACAGAGCCCGACAGAGCCCAGTAGAGCCCGACAGAGCCCGACAGGGCCCGACAGGGCCCGACAGGGCCCAGTAGAGCCCGACAGAGCCCGACAGGGCCCGACAGGGCCCGACAGGGCCCAGTAGAGCCCGACAGGGCCCGACAGGGCCCGACAGGGCCCGACAGGGCCCTAGAGAGCCCGACAGGGCCCTACAGAGTCCGACAGGGCCCGACAGAGCCCAGTAGAGCCCGACAGAGCCCGACAGAGCCCGACAGAGCCCGACAGAGCCCGACAGAGCCCGAAAGGGCCCGACAGGGCCCAGTAGGGCCCGACAGGGCCCGACAGGGCCCAGTAGAGCCCGACAGGGCCCGACAGGGCCCAGTAGAGCCCGACAGGGCCCGACAGGGCCCAGTAGAGCCCGACAGGGCCCGACAGGGCCCAGTAGAGCCCGACAGAGCCCGACAGGGCCCGACAGGGCACAGTAGAGCCCGACAGAGCCCAGTAGAGCCCAGTAGAGCCCGACAGGGCCCGACAGGGCCCGACAGGGCCCGACAGGGCCCGACAGAGCCCGACAGGGCCCGACAGGGCCCGACAGGGCCCAGTAGAGACCGACAGAGCCCGACAGGGCCCAGTAGAGACCGACAGAGCCCGAAAGAGCCCGACAGGGCCCAGTAGAGCCCGACAGGGCCCGACAGGGCCCAGTAGAGCCCGACAGGGCCCGACAGGGCCCAGTAGAGCCCGACAGGGCCCGACAGGGCCCAGTAGAGCCCGACAGGGCCCGACAGAGCCCGACAGGGCCCAGTAGAGCCCGACAGAGCCCGACAGAGCCCGACAGGGCCCGACAGGGCCCGACAGGGCCCAGTAGAGCCCGACAGAGCCCGACAGAGCCCGACAGAGCCCGACAGAGCCCGACAGAGCCCGACAGGGAACAGTAGAGCCCAGTAGAGCCCGACAGAGCCCGACAGGGCCCGACAGGGCCCGACAGGGCCCAGTAGAGCCCGACAGAGCCCGACAGAGCCCGACAGAGCCCGACAGAGCCCGACAGAGCCCGACAGAGCCCGACAGGGCCCGACAGGGAACAGTAGAGCCCGACAGAGCCCGACAGAGCCCGACAGGGCCCGACAGGGCCCGACAGGGCCCAGTAGAGCCCAGTAGAGCCCGACAGGGCCCGACAGCGCCCAGTAGAGCCCGACAGAGCCCGACAGAGCCCGACAGAGCCCGACAGAGCCCGACAGAGCCCGACAGGGCCCGACAGGGCCCGACAGGGCCCGACAGGGCCCAGTAGAGCCGGACAGAGCCCGACAGAGCCCGACAGAGCCCGACAGAGCCCGACAGAGCCCGACAGAGCCCGACAGAGCCCGACAGGGCCCAGTAGAGCCCGACAGAGCCCGACAGAGCCCGACAGAGCCCGACAGAGCCCGACAGAGCCCGACAGAGCCCGACAGAGCCCGACAGAGCCCGACAGAGCCCGACAGAGCCCGACAGGGCCCAGTAGAGCCCGACAGAGGCCAACAGAGCCCGACAGGGCCCGACAGGGCCTGACAGGGCCCAGTACAGACCGACAGAGCCCGACAGAGCCCGACAGAGCCCGACAGGGCCCGACAGGGCCCAGGAGAGCCCAGGAGAGCCCGACAGGGCCCGACAGGGAACAGTAGAGCCCAGTAGAGCCCAGTAGAGCCCGACAGACCCCGACAGAGCCCGACAGACCCCGACAGAGCCCGACAGAGCCCGACAGAGCCCGACAGAGCCCGACAGAGCCCGACAGAGCCCGACAGAGCCCGACAGAGCCCGACAGAGCCCGACAGAGCCCGACAGGGAACAGTAGAGCCCAGTAGAGCCTGACAGAGCCCGACAGAGCCCGACAGAGCCCGACAGGGCCCGACAGGGCCCGACAGGGCCCGACAGGGCCCGACAGGGCCCGACAGGGAACAGTAGAGCCCAGTAGAGCCCGACAGAGCCCGACAGGGCCCGACAGAGCCTGACAGAGCCCGACAGAGCCCAGTAGAGCCCGACAGAGCCCGACAGGGCCCAGTAGAGCCCGTCAGAGCCCGACAGAGCCCGACAAGGCCCAGTAGAGCGCGACAGAGCCCGACAGGGCCCGACAGAGCCCGACAGGGCCCGACAGGGCCCGACAGGGAACAGTAGAGCCCAACAGAGCCCGACAGAGCCCGACAGAGCCCGACAGAGCCCGACAGAGCCCGACAGAGCCCGACAGGGCCCGACAGGGCCCGACAGGGCCCGACAGGGCCCGACAGGGAACAGTAGAGACCAGTAGAGCCCGACAGAGCCCGACAGAGCCCGACAGAGCCCAACAGAGCCCGACAGAGCCCGACAGAGCCCGACAGGGCCCGACAGGGCCCGACAGGGCCCGACAGGGCCCAGTAGAGCCCAGTAGAGCCCAGTAGAGCCCGACAGGGCCCGACAGGGCCCGACACGGAACAGTAGAGCCCGACAGAGCCCGACAGGGCCCGACAGGGCCCGCAGAGCCCAGTAGAGCCCAGTAGAGCCCAGTAGAGCCCGACAGGGCCCGACAGGGCCCGTCAGGGCCCGTCAGGGCCCGACCGGGCCCGACAGGGCCCAGTAGAGCCCGACAGAGCCCGACAGAGCCCGACAGAGCCCGACAGGGAACAGTAGAGCCCAGTAGAGCCCGACAGAGCCCGACAGAGCCCGACAGGGCCCGACAGGGCCCGACAGGGAACAGTAGAGCCCAGTAGAGCCCAGTAGAGCCCGACAGAGCCCGACAGAGCCCGACAGAGCCCGACAGAGCCCGACAGAGCCCGACAGAGCCCAGTAGTGCCCAGTAGAGCCCAGTAGAGCCCGACAGAGCCCAGTAGAGCCCGACAGAGCCAAGTAGAGCCCGACAGAGCCAAGTAGAGCCCGACAGAGCCAAGTAGAGCCCGACAGAGCCCGACAGAGCCCGACAGAGCCCGACAGAGCCCGACAGAGCCCGACAGAGCCCGACAGAGCCCGACAGAGCCCGACAGGGCCCAGTAGAGCCCGACAGAGCCCGACAGAGCCCGACAGAGCCCGACAGAGCCCGACAGAGCCCGACAGGGCCCGACAGGGCCCGACAGGGCCCGACAGGGCCCAGTAGAGCCCGACAGAGCCCGACAGAGCCCGACAGGGCCCGACAGGGCCCGACAGGGCCCGACAGCGCCCAGTAGAGCCCGACAGGGCCCGACAGGGCCCAGTACAGACCGACAGAGTCCGGCAGAACACGACAGAGCCCGACAGAGCCCGACAGAGCCCAGTAGAGCCCGACAGAGCCCGACAGAGCCCGACAGGGCCCGACAGGGCCCGACAGGGCCCGACAGGGCCCAGTAGAGCCCGACAGAGCCCGACAGGGCCCGACAGGGCCCGACAGGGCCCAGTAGAGCCCGACAGAGCCCGACAGAGCCCGACAGGGCCCGACAGGGCCCGACAGGGCCCGACAGGGCCCGACAGGGCCCGACAGGGAACAGTAGAGCCCAGTAGAGCCCAATAGAGCCCAGTAGAGCCCAGTAGAGCCCAGTAGAGCCCAGTAGAGCCCAGTAGAGCCCAGTAGAGCCCGACAGAGCCCGACAGAGCCCGACAGAGCCCGACAGAGCCCGACAGAGCCCGACAGAGCCCGACAGAGCCCGACAGGGCCCGACAGGGCCCGACAGGGCCCGACAGGGCCCGACAGGGAACAGTAGAGCCCAGTAGAGCCCGACAGGGCCCGACAGGGCCCGACAGGGCCCGACCGGGCCCAGTAGAGCGCGACAGAGCCCAACAGGGCCCGACAGAGCCCAGTAGAGCCCGACAGAGCCAGACAGAGCCCGACGAGCCCGACAGAGCCCGACAGAGCCCGACAGGGAACAGTAGAGCCCAGTAGAGCCCGACAGAGCCCGACAGAGCCCGACAGAGCCCAGTAGAGCCCAGTAGAGCCCGAAAGAGCCCGACAGAGCCCGACAGAGCCCGACAGGGCCCGACAGGGCCCAACAGGGCCCAACAGGGCCCCACAGGGCCCCACAGGGAACAGTAGAGCCCAGTAGAGCCCGACAGAGCCCGACAGAGCCCGACAGAGCCCGACAGGGCCCGACAGAGCCCGACAGAGCCCGACAGGGCCCGACAGGGCCCGACAGGGAACAGTAGAGCCCAGTAGAGCCCGACAGAGCCCGACAGAGCCCAACAGGGAACAGTAGAGCCCAGTAGAGCCCGACAGAGCCCGACAGAGCCTGACAGGGCCCGACAGGGCCCAGTAGAGCCCGACAGGGCCCGACAGGGCCCAGTAGAGCCCGACAGGGCCCGACAGGGCCCGACAGGGCCCAGTTTAGCCCAGTAGAGCCCGACAGAGCCCGTCAGAGCCCGACAGAGCCCGACAGGGCCCGACAGGGCCCAGTAGAGCCCGACAGGGCCCAGTAGAGCCCAGTAGAGCCCGACAGGGCCCAGTAGAGCCCGACAGAGCCCGACAGAGCCCGACAGAGCCCGACAGAGCCCGACAGAGCCCGACAGAGCCCGACAGAGCCCGACAGAGCCCGACAGAGCCCGACAGGGCCCGACAGGGCCCAGTTTAGCCCAGTAGAGCCCGACAGAGCCCGACAGAGCCCGACAGAGCCCGACAGAGCCCGACAGAGCCCGACAGAGCCCGACAGGGCCCGACAGCGCCCAGTAGAGCCCGACAGGGCCCGACAGAGCCCGACAGAGGCCGACAGGGCCCGACAGGGCCCAGTAGAGCCCGAAAGAGCCCGACAGGGCCCGACAGGGCCCAGTTTAGCCCAGTAGAGCCCGACAGGGCCCGACAGGGCCCAGACAGAGCCCGACAGGGCCCGACAGGGCCCGACAGAGCCCGACAGGGCCCGACAGAGCCCGACAGGGCCCGACAGAGCCCGACAGAGCCCGACAGAGCCCAGTAGAGCCCGACAGGGAACAGTAGAGCCCAGTAGAGCCCGACAGAGCCCGACAGGGCCCGACAGGGCCCGACAGGGCCCGACAGGGCACAGTAGAGCTCGACAGAGCCCGACAGAGCCCGACAGAGCCCGACAGGGCCCGACAGGGCCCAGTAGAGCCCGACAGAGCCCAGTAGAGCCCGACAGAGCCCAGTAGAGCCCGACAGAGCCCAGTTAAGCCCAGTAGAGCCCGACAGGGCCTGACAGGGCCCAGTAGAGCCCGACAGGGCCCAGTAGAGCCCAGTAGAGCCCGACAGAGCCCAGTAGAGCCCGAAAGAGCCCGACAGGGCCCGACAGGGCCCAGTAGAACCCGACAGGGCCCAGTAGAGCCCGACAGGGCCCAGTAGAGCCCGACAGAGCCCAGTAGAGCCCGACAGAGCCCAGTAGAGCCCGACAGAGCCCAGTTAAGCCCAGTAGAGCCCGACAGGGCCTGACAGGGCCCAGTAGAGCCCGACAGGGCCCAGTAGAGCCCAGTAGAGCCCGACAGAGCCCAGTAGAGCCCGAAAGAGCCCGACAGGGCCCGACAGAGACCAGTTGAGCCCGACAGAGACCGACAGAGCCCGACAGGGCCCGACAGGGCCCGACAGGGCCCAGTAGAGCCCGACAGAGCCCGACAGAGCCCGACAGAGCCCAGTAGAGCCCGACAGAGCCCGACAGGGCCCGACAGGGCCCGACAGGGCCCAGTAGAGCCCGACAGAGCCCGACAGGGCCCGACAGGGCCCGACAGGGCCCAGTAGAGCCCGACAGGGCCCGACAGGGCCCGACAGGGCCCGACAGGGCCCTAGAGAGCCCGACAGGGCCCTACAGAGTCCGACAGGGCCCGACAGAGCCCAGTAGAGCCCGACAGAGCCCGACAGAGCCCGACAGAGCCCGACAGAGCCCGACAGAGCCCGAAAGGGCCCGACAGGGCCCAGTAGGGCCCGACAGGGCCCGACAGGGCCCAGTAGAGCCCGACAGGGCCCGACAGGGCCCAGTAGAGCCCGACAGGGCCCGACAGGGCCCAGTAGAGCCCGACAGGGCCCGACAGGGCCCAGTAGAGCCCGACAGAGCCCGACAGGGCCCGACAGGGCACAGTAGAGCCCGACAGAGCCCAGTAGAGCCCAGTAGAGCCCGACAGGGCCCGACAGGGCCCGACAGGGCCCGACAGGGCCCGACAGAGCCCGACAGGGCCCGACAGGGCCCGACAGGGCCCAGTAGAGACCGACAGAGCCCGACAGGGCCCAGTAGAGACCGACAGAGCCCGAAAGAGCCCGACAGGGCCCAGTAGAGCCCGACAGGGCCCGACAGGGCCCAGTAGAGCCCGACAGGGCCCGACAGGGCCCAGTAGAGCCCGACAGGGCCCGACAGGGCCCAGTAGAGCCCGACAGGGCCCGACAGAGCCCGACAGGGCCCAGTAGAGCCCGACAGAGCCCGACAGAGCCCGACAGGGCCCGACAGGGCCCGACAGGGCCCAGTAGAGCCCGACAGAGCCCGACAGAGCCCGACAGAGCCCGACAGAGCCCGACAGAGCCCGACAGGGAACAGTAGAGCCCAGTAGAGCCCGACAGAGCCCGACAGGGCCCGACAGGGCCCGACAGGGCCCAGTAGAGCCCGACAGAGCCCGACAGAGCCCGACAGAGCCCGACAGAGCCCGACAGAGCCCGACAGAGCCCGACAGGGCCCGACAGGGAACAGTAGAGCCCGACAGAGCCCGACAGAGCCCGACAGGGCCCGACAGGGCCCGACAGGGCCCAGTAGAGCCCAGTAGAGCCCGACAGGGCCCGACAGCGCCCAGTAGAGCCCGACAGAGCCCGACAGAGCCCGACAGAGCCCGACAGAGCCCGACAGAGCCCGACAGGGCCCGACAGGGCCCGACAGGGCCCGACAGGGCCCAGTAGAGCCGGACAGAGCCCGACAGAGCCCGACAGAGCCCGACAGAGCCCGACAGAGCCCGACAGAGCCCGACAGAGCCCGACAGGGCCCAGTAGAGCCCGACAGAGCCCGACAGAGCCCGACAGAGCCCGACAGAGCCCGACAGAGCCCGACAGAGCCCGACAGAGCCCGACAGAGCCCGACAGAGCCCGACAGGGCCCAGTAGAGCCCGACAGAGGCCAACAGAGCCCGACAGGGCCCGACAGGGCCTGACAGGGCCCAGTACAGACCGACAGAGCCCGACAGAGCCCGACAGAGCCCGACAGGGCCCGACAGGGCCCAGGAGAGCCCAGGAGAGCCCGACAGGGCCCGACAGGGAACAGTAGAGCCCAGTAGAGCCCAGTAGAGCCCGACAGACCCCGACAGAGCCCGACAGACCCCGACAGAGCCCGACAGAGCCCGACAGAGCCCGACAGAGCCCGACAGAGCCCGACAGAGCCCGACAGAGCCCGACAGAGCCCGACAGAGCCCGACAGAGCCCGACAGGGAACAGTAGAGCCCAGTAGAGCCTGACAGAGCCCGACAGAGCCCGACAGAGCCCGACAGGGCCCGACAGGGCCCGACAGGGCCCGACAGGGCCCGACAGGGCCCGACAGGGAACAGTAGAGCCCAGTAGAGCCCGACAGAGCCCGACAGGGCCCGACAGAGCCTGACAGAGCCCGACAGAGCCCAGTAGAGCCCGACAGAGCCCGACAGGGCCCAGTAGAGCCCGTCAGAGCCCGACAGAGCCCGACAAGGCCCAGTAGAGCGCGACAGAGCCCGACAGGGCCCGACAGAGCCCGACAGGGCCCGACAGGGCCCGACAGGGAACAGTAGAGCCCAACAGAGCCCGACAGAGCCCGACAGAGCCCGACAGAGCCCGACAGAGCCCGACAGAGCCCGACAGGGCCCGACAGGGCCCGACAGGGCCCGACAGGGCCCGACAGGGAACAGTAGAGACCAGTAGAGCCCGACAGAGCCCGACAGAGCCCGACAGAGCCCAACAGAGCCCGACAGAGCCCGACAGAGCCCGACAGGGCCCGACAGGGCCCGACAGGGCCCGACAGGGCCCAGTAGAGCCCAGTAGAGCCCAGTAGAGCCCGACAGGGCCCGACAGGGCCCGACACGGAACAGTAGAGCCCGACAGAGCCCGACAGGGCCCGACAGGGCCCGCAGAGCCCAGTAGAGCCCAGTAGAGCCCAGTAGAGCCCGACAGGGCCCGACAGGGCCCGTCAGGGCCCGTCAGGGCCCGACCGGGCCCGACAGGGCCCAGTAGAGCCCGACAGAGCCCGACAGAGCCCGACAGAGCCCGACAGGGAACAGTAGAGCCCAGTAGAGCCCGACAGAGCCCGACAGAGCCCGACAGGGCCCGACAGGGCCCGACAGGGAACAGTAGAGCCCAGTAGAGCCCAGTAGAGCCCGACAGAGCCCGACAGAGCCCGACAGAGCCCGACAGAGCCCGACAGAGCCCGACAGAGCCCAGTAGTGCCCAGTAGAGCCCAGTAGAGCCCGACAGAGCCCAGTAGAGCCCGACAGAGCCAAGTAGAGCCCGACAGAGCCAAGTAGAGCCCGACAGAGCCAAGTAGAGCCCGACAGAGCCCGACAGAGCCCGACAGAGCCCGACAGAGCCCGACAGAGCCCGACAGAGCCCGACAGAGCCCGACAGAGCCCGACAGGGCCCAGTAGAGCCCGACAGAGCCCGACAGAGCCCGACAGAGCCCGACAGAGCCCGACAGAGCCCGACAGGGCCCGACAGGGCCCGACAGGGCCCGACAGGGCCCAGTAGAGCCCGACAGAGCCCGACAGAGCCCGACAGGGCCCGACAGGGCCCGACAGGGCCCGACAGCGCCCAGTAGAGCCCGACAGGGCCCGACAGGGCCCAGTACAGACCGACAGAGTCCGGCAGAACACGACAGAGCCCGACAGAGCCCGACAGAGCCCAGTAGAGCCCGACAGAGCCCGACAGAGCCCGACAGAGCCCGACAGGGCCCGACAGGGCCCGACAGGGCCCAGTAGAGCCCGACAGAGCCCGACAGGGCCCGACAGGGCCCGACAGGGCCCAGTAGAGCCCGACAGAGCCCGACAGAGCCCGACAGGGCCCGACAGGGCCCGACAGGGCCCGACAGGGCCCGACAGGGCCCGACAGGGAACAGTAGAGCCCAGTAGAGCCCAATAGAGCCCAGTAGAGCCCAGTAGAGCCCAGTAGAGCCCAGTAGAGCCCAGTAGAGCCCAGTAGAGCCCGACAGAGCCCGACAGAGCCCGACAGAGCCCGACAGAGCCCGACAGAGCCCGACAGGGCCCGACAGGGCCCGACAGGGCCCGACAGGGCCCGACAGGGAACAGTAGAGCCCAGTAGAGCCCGACAGGGCCCGACAGGGCCCGACAGGGCCCGACCGGGCCCAGTAGAGCGCGACAGAGCCCAACAGGGCCCGACAGAGCCCAGTAGAGCCCGACAGAGCCAGACAGAGCCCGACGAGCCCGACAGAGCCCGACAGAGCCCGACAGGGAACAGTAGAGCCCAGTAGAGCCCGACAGAGCCCGACAGAGCCCGACAGAGCCCAGTAGAGCCCAGTAGAGCCCGAAAGAGCCCGACAGAGCCCGACAGAGCCCGACAGGGCCCGACAGGGCCCAACAGGGCCCAACAGGGCCCCACAGGGCCCCACAGGGAACAGTAGAGCCCAGTAGAGCCCGACAGAGCCCGACAGAGCCCGACAGAGCCCGACAGGGCCCGACAGAGCCCGACAGAGCCCGACAGGGCCCGACAGGGCCCGACAGGGAACAGTAGAGCCCAGTAGAGCCCGACAGAGCCCGACAGAGCCCAACAGGGAACAGTAGAGCCCAGTAGAGCCCGACAGAGCCCGACAGAGCCTGACAGGGCCCGACAGGGCCCAGTAGAGCCCGACAGGGCCCGACAGGGCCCAGTAGAGCCCGACAGGGCCCGACAGGGCCCGACAGGGCCCAGTTTAGCCCAGTAGAGCCCGACAGAGCCCGTCAGAGCCCGACAGAGCCCGACAGGGCCCGACAGGGCCCAGTAGAGCCCGACAGGGCCCAGTAGAGCCCAGTAGAGCCCGACAGGGCCCAGTAGAGCCCGACAGAGCCCGACAGAGCCCGACAGAGCCCGACAGAGCCCGACAGAGCCCGACAGAGCCCGACAGAGCCCGACAGAGCCCGACAGGGCCCGACAGGGCCCAGTTTAGCCCAGTAGAGCCCGACAGAGCCCGACAGAGCCCGACAGAGCCCGACAGAGCCCGACAGAGCCCGACAGAGCCCGACAGGGCCCGACAGCGCCCAGTAGAGCCCGACAGGGCCCGACAGAGCCCGACAGAGGCCGACAGGGCCCGACAGGGCCCAGTAGAGCCCGAAAGAGCCCGACAGGGCCCGACAGGGCCCAGTTTAGCCCAGTAGAGCCCGACAGGGCCCGACAGGGCCCAGACAGAGCCCGACAGGGCCCGACAGGGCCCGACAGAGCCCGACAGGGCCCGACAGAGCCCGACAGGGCCCGACAGAGCCCGACAGAGCCCGACAGAGCCCAGTAGAGCCCGACAGGGAACAGTAGAGCCCAGTAGAGCCCGACAGAGCCCGACAGGGCCCGACAGGGCCCGACAGGGCCCGACAGGGCACAGTAGAGCTCGACAGAGCCCGACAGAGCCCGACAGAGCCCGACAGGGCCCGACAGGGCCCAGTAGAGCCCGACAGAGCCCAGTAGAGCCCGACAGAGCCCAGTAGAGCCCGACAGAGCCCAGTTAAGCCCAGTAGAGCCCGACAGGGCCTGACAGGGCCCAGTAGAGCCCGACAGGGCCCAGTAGAGCCCAGTAGAGCCCGACAGAGCCCAGTAGAGCCCGAAAGAGCCCGACAGGGCCCGACAGGGCCCAGTAGAACCCGACAGGGCCCAGTAGAGCCCGACAGGGCCCAGTAGAGCCCAGTAGAGCTCGACAGGGCCCGACAGAGCCCGACACAGCCCAGTAGAGCCCGACAGGGCCCGACAGAGCCCAGTAGAGCCCGACAGAGCCCGACAGAGCCCGACAGAGCCCGACAGAGCCCGACAGAGCCCGACAGGGCCCGACAGGGCCGGACATGGAACAGTAGAGCCCGACAGGGCCCAGTAGAACCCGACAGGGCCCGACAGGGCCCAGTAGAGCCCAGTAGAGCCCAGTAGAGCCCGACAGAGCCCGACAGGGCCCGACAGGGCCCAGTAGAGCCTGACAGAGCCCGACAGAGCCCGACAGGGCCCGACAGGGCCCGACAGGGCCCGACAGGGAACAGTAGAGCCCAGTAGAGCCCGACAGGGCCCGACAGGGCCCAGTAGAGCCCGACAGAGCCCGACAGAGCCCGACAGAGCCCGACAGAGCCCGACAGAGCCCGACAGAGCCCGACAGAGCCCGACAGAGCCCGACAGAGCCCGACAGGGAACAGTAGAGCCCAGTAGAGCCCGACAAAGCCCGACAGAGCCCGACAGAGCCCGACAGAGCCCGACAGAGCCCGACAGAGCCCGACAGAGCCCGACAGAGCCCGACAGAGCCCGACAGGGAACAGTAGAGCCCAATAGAGCCCGACAGAGCCCGACAGAGCCCGACAGAGCCCGACAGAGGCCGACAGAGCCCGACAGAGCCCGACAGAGCCCGACAGAGCCCGACAGAGCCCGACAGAGCCCGACAGAGCCCGACAGAGCCCGACAGAGCCCGACAGAGCCCGACAGAGCCCGACAGAGCCCGACAGAGCCCGACAGAGCCCGACAGGGAACAGTAGAGCCCGACAGAGCCCGACAGAGCCCGACAGAGCCCGACAGAGCCCGACAGAGCCCGACAGGTCCCAGTAGGGCCCGACAGGGCCCGACAGGGCCCGACAGGGCCCAGTAGAGCCCGACAGGGCCCGACAGGGCCCAGTAGAGCCCGACAGGGCCCGACAGGGCCCAGTAGAGCCCGACAGGGCCCGACACGGCCCAGTTTAGCCCAGTAGAGCCCGACAGAGCCCGACAGAGCCCGACAGAGCCCGACAGAGCCCGACAGAGCCCGACAGAGCCCGACAGAGCCCGACAGGGCCCAGTAGAGCCCGACAGGGCCCGACAGAGCCCGACAGAGCCCAGTAGAGCCCGACAGAGCCCAGTAGAGCCCGACAGAGCCCAGTAGAGCCCGACAGAGCCCGACAGAGCCCGACAGAGCCCGACAGAGCCCGACAGAGCCCAGTTTAGCCCAGTAGAGCCCGACAGGGCCCGACAGGGCCCAGTTTAGCCCAGTAGAGCCGGACAGGGCCAGACAGAGCCCGACAGGGCCCAGTAGAGCCCGACAGGGCCCGACAGGGACCAGTAGAGCCCGACAGAGCCCGACAGAGCCCGACAGAGCCCGACAGAGCCCGACAGAGCCCGACAGAGCCCGACAGGGCCCGACAGGGCCCGACAGGGCCCAGTAAAGCCCGACAGAGCCCGACAGAGCCCGACCAAGCCCGACCGAGCCCGACAGGGCCCAGTAGAGCCCAGTAGAGCCCGACAGGGAACAGTAGAGCCCAGTAGAGCCCGACAGAGCCCGACAGGGCCCGACAGGGCCCGACAGGGCCCGACAGGGAACAGTAGAGCCCAGTAGAGCTCGACAGAGCTCGACAGAGCCCGACAGAGCCCGACAGAGCCCGACAGAGCCCGACAGAGCCCAGTTAAGCCCAGTAGAGCCCGACAGGGCCTGACAGGGCCCATTAGAGCCCGACAGGGCCCAGTAGAGCCCAGTAGAGCCCGACAGAGCCCGACAGGGCCCGACAGGGCCCAGTAGAGCCCAGTAGAGCCCGACAGGGCCCAGTAGAGCCCAACAGGGCCCAGTAGAGCCCGACAGGGCCCAGTTTAGCCCAGTAGAGCCCGATAGGGCCCGACAGAGCCCGACAGGGCCCAGTAGAGCCCGACAGGGCCCGACAGAGCCCAGTAGAGCCCGACAGAGCCCGACAGAGCCCGACAGAGCCCGACATGGAACAGTAGAGCCCGACAGGGCCCAGTAGAGCCCGACAGGGCCCGACAGGGCCCAGTAGAGCCCAGTAGAGCCCAGTAGAGCCCGACAGAGCCCGACAGGGCCCGACAGGGCCCGACAGGGCCCGACAGGGCCCAGTAGAGCCCAGTAGAGCCCAGTAGAGCCCAGTAGAGCCCAGTAGAGCCCAGTAAAGCCCGACAGAGCCCGACAGGGCCCGACAGGGCCCGACAGGGCCCGACAGGGCCCAGTAGAGCCCAGTAGAGCCCAGTAGAGCCCAGTAGAGCCCGACAGAGCCCGACAGAGCCCGACAGAGCCCGACAGAGCCCAGTAGAGCCCGACAGAGCCCGACAGAGCCCGACAGAGCCCGACAGGGCCCGACAGGGCCCGACAGAGCCCGACAGAGCCCGACAGGGCCCGACAGGGCCCAGTAGAGCCCGACAGGGCCCAGTAGAGCCCGACAGAGCCCAGTAGAGCCCGACAGGGCCCGACAGGGCACAGTAGAGCCCGACAGAGCCCGACAGAGCCCAGTAGAGCCCAGTAGAGCCCGACAGAGCCCGACAGAGCCCGACAGAGCCCGACAGAGCCCGACAGAGCCCGACAGAGCCCGACAGAGCCCGACAGGGCCCGACAGGGCCCAGTAGAGCCCAGTAGAGCCCGACAGGGCCCGACAGGGCCCGACAGAGCCCGACAGGGCCCGACAGGGCCCGACAGGGCCCAGTAGAGCCCGACAGAGCCCGACAGAGCCCGACAGAGCCCGACAGAGCCCGACAGGGCCCGACAGGGCCCGACAGGGCCCAGTAGAGCCCGACAGAGCCCGACAGAGCCCGACAGGGCCCAGTAGAGCCCGACAGAGCCCGACAGAGCCCGACAGAGCCCGACAGGGCCCAGTAGAGCCCGACAGAGCCCGACAGGGCCCGACAGAGCCCGACAGAGCCCGACAGGGCCCGACAGGGCCCAGTTTAGCCCAGTAGAGCCCGACAGAGCCCGACAGGGCCCGACAGGGCCCGACAGAGTCCGACAGAGCCCGACAGGACCCAGCAGAGCCCGACAGAGCCCGACAGAGCCCGACAGGGCCCGACAGGGCCCGACAGGGCCCGACAGGGCCCGACAGAGCCCGACAGAGCCCGACAGGGCCCGACAGGGCCCGACAGGGCCCAGTAGAGCCCGACAGAGCCCGACAGGGCCCGACAGGGCCCGACAGGGCCCAGTAGAGCCCGACAGAGCCCGACAGGGCCCGACAGGGCCCGACAGGGCCCAGTAGAGCCCGACAGAGCCCGACAGAGCCCGACAGAGCCCGACAGAGCCCGACAGAGCCCGACAGGGCCCGACAGGGCCCGACAGGGAACAGTAGAGCCCAGTAGAGCCCGACAGGGCCCGACAGAGCCCGACAGAGCCCGACAGAGCCCGACAGAGCCCGACAGGGAACAGTAGAGCCCAGTAGAGCCCGACAGAGCCCGACAGAGCCCGACAGAGCCCGACAGAGCCCGACAGAGCCCGACAGAGCCCGACAGAGCCCGACAGAGCCTAACAGAGCCCAGTAGAGCCCAGTAGGGCCTGACAGGGCCCGACAGGGCCCAGTAGAGCCCGACAGAGCCCGACAGAGCCCGACAGGGCCCGACAGGGCCCGACAGGGCCCGACAGGGCCCAGTAGAGCCCGACAGAGCCCGACAGAGCCCGACAGGGCCCGACAGGGCCCGACAGGGCCCAGTTTAGCCCAGTAGAGCCCGACAGAGCCCGACAGGGCCCGACAGGGCCCGACAGGGCCCGACAGGGCCCGACAGGGCCCGACAGGGCCCGACAGGGCCCGACAGAGCCCGACAGGGCCCGACAGAGCCCGACAGGGCCCGACAGGGCCCGACAGGGCCCGACAGGGCCCGACAGGGCCCGACAGGGCCCAGTAGATCCCGACAGAGCCCGACAGGGCCCGACAGAGCCCGACAGAGCCCGACAGAGCCCGACAGAGCCCGACAGAGCCCGACAGGGCCCGACAGGGCCCGACAGGGCCCAGTAGAGCCCGACAGGGCCCGACAGGGCCCAGTAGAGCCCGACAGGGCCCGACAGAGCCCGACAGGGCCCGACAGGGCCCGACAGGGCCCAGTAGAGCCCGACAGAGCCCGACTAGAGCCCGACAGGGCCCGATAGAGCCCGACAGGGCCCGACAGGGCCCGACAGGGCCCGACAGGGCCCAGTAGAGCTCGACAGAGCTCGACAGAGCCCGACAGAGCCCGACAGAGCCCGACAGAGCCCGACAGAGCCCAGTAGAGCCCAGTAGAGCCCAGTAGAGCCCGACAGGGCCCGACAGGGCCCAGTAGATCCCGATAGAGCCCGACAGGGCCCGACAGGGCCCGACAGGGCCCGACAGGGCCCAGTAGAGCCCGACAGAGCCCGACAGAGCCCAGTAGAGCCCGACAGGGCCCGACAGAGCCCGACAGAGCCCGACAGAGCCCGACAGAGCCCGACAGAGCCCGACAGAGCCCGACAGGGCCCGACAGGGCCCGACAGGGCCCGACAGGGCCCAGTAGAGCCCGACGGAGCCCGACAGAGCCCGACAGAGCCCGACAGGGCCCGACAGGGCCCGACAGGGCCCAGTAGAGCCCGACAGAGCCCGACAGAGCCCGACAGAGCCCGACAGGGCCCGACAGGGCCCGACAGGGCCCAGTAGAGCCCGACAGAGCCCGACAGAGCCCGACAGAGCCCGACAGAGCCCGACAGAGCCCGACAGAGCCCGACAGGGCCCGACAGGGCCCGACAGGGCCCGACAGGGCCCGACAGGGCCCGACAGAGCCCGACAGAGCCCGACAGAGCCCAGTAGAGCCCAGTAGAGCCCGACAGAGCCCGACAGGGCCCGACAGGGCCCGACAGGGCCCGACAGGGCACAGTAGAGCCCGACAGAGCCCGACAGAGCCCGACAGAGCCCGACAGAGCCCGACAGAGCCCGACAGAGCCCGACAGAGCCCGACAGGGCCCGACAGGGCCCGACAGGGCCCGACAGAGCCCGACAGGGCCCGACAGGGAACAGTAGAGCCCAGTAGAGCCCGACAGGGCCCGACAGAGCCCGACAGGGCCCGACAGGGCCCGACAGGGCCCGACAGGGCCCGACAGGGCCCGACAGGGCCCAGTAGAGCCCGACAGAGCCCGACAGGGCCCGACAGGGCCCGACAGGGCCCAGTAGAGCCCGACAGAGCCCGACAGGGCCCGACAGGGCCCGACAGGGCCCAGTAGAGCCCGACAGAGCCCGACAGAGCCCGACAGAGCCCGACAGAGCCCGACAGAGCCCGACAGAGCCCGACAGGGCCCGACAGGGCCCGACAGGGAACAGTAGAGCCCAGTAGAGCCCGACAGGGCCCGACAGAGCCCGACAGAGCCCGACAGAGCCCGACAGAGCCCGACAGAGCCCGACAGGGAACAGTAGAGCCCAGTAGAGCCCGACAGAGCCCGACAGAGCCCGACAGAGCCCGACAGAGCCCGACAGAGCCCGACAGAGCCCGACAGAGCCCGACAGAGCCCAGTAGGGCCCGACAGGGCCCGACAGGGCCCAGTAGAGCCCGACAGAGCCCGACAGAGCCCGACAGGGCCCGACAGGGCCCGACAGGGCCCAGTAGAGCCCGACAGAGCCCGACAGAGCCCGACAGGGCCCGACAGGGCCCGACAGGGCCCAGTTTAGCCCAGTAGAGCCCGACAGAGCCCGACAGGGCCCGACAGGGCCCGACAGGGCCCGACAGAGCCCGACAGAGCCCGACAGAGCCCGACAGAGCCCGACAGAGCCCGACAGGGCCCGACAGGGCCCGACAGGGCCCGACAGGGCCCGACAGGGCCCAGTAGATCCCGACAGAGCCCGACAGGGCCCGACAGAGCCCGACAGAGCCCGACAGAGCCCGACAGAGCCCGACAGAGCCCGACAGAGCCCGACAGAGCCCGACAGAGCCCGACAGAGCCCGACAGAGCCCGACAGAGCCCGACAGGGCCCGACAGGGCCCAGTAGAGCCCGACAGGGCCCGACAGGGCCCGACAGAGCCCGACAGGGCCCGACAGGGCCCAGTAGAGCCCGACAGAGCCCGACTAGAGCCCGACAGGGCCCGATAGAGCCCGACAGGGCCCGACAGGGCCCGACAGGGCCCGACAGGGCCCAGTAGAGCTCGACAGAGCTCGACAGAGCCCGACAGAGCCCGACAGAGCCCGACAGAGCCCGACAGAGCCCAGTAGAGCCCAGTAGAGCCCAGTAGAGCCCAGTAGAGCCCAGTAGAGCCCAGTAGAGCCCAGTAGAGCCCAGTAGAGCCCAGTAGAGCCCGACAGGGCCCGACAGGGCCCAGTAGATCCCGATAGAGCCCGACAGAGCCCGACAGGGCCCGACAGGGCCCGACAGGGCCCGACAGGGCCCGACAGGGCCCGACAGGGCCCGACAGAGCCCGACAGAGCCCAGTAGAGCCCGACAGGGCCCGACAGAGCCCGACAGAGCCCGACAGAGCCCGACAGAGCCCGACAGGGCCCGACAGGGCCCGACAGGGCCCGACAGGTCCCAGTAGAGCCCGACGGAGCCCGACAGAGCCCGACAGAGCCCGACAGGGCCCGACAGGGCCCGACAAGGCCCAGTAGAGCCCGACAGAGCCCGACAGAGCCCGACAGGGCCCGACAGGGCCCGACAGGGCCCGACAGGGCCCAGTAGAGCCCGACAGAGCCCGACAGAGCCCGACAGAGCCCGACAGAGCCCGACAGAGCCCGACAGAGCCCGACAGAGCCCGACAGAGCCCGACAGAGCCCGACAGGGCCCGACAGGGCCCAGTAGAGCCCGACAGAGCCCGACAGAGCCCGACAGAGCCCGACAGAGCCCGACAGAGCCCAGTAGAGCCCGACAGAGCCCGACAGAGCCCGACAGGGCCCGACAGGGCCCGACAGGGCCCGACAGGGCCCGACAGGGCACAGTAGAGCCCGACAGAGCCCGACAGAACCCGACAGAGCCCGACAGAGCCCGACAGAGCCCGACAGAGCCCGACAGGGCCCGACAGGGCCCGACAGGGCCCGACAGGGCCCGACAGGGCCCGACAGGGCCCGACAGGGAACAGTAGAGCCCAGTAGAGCCCGACAGGGCCCGACAGAGCCCGACAGGGCCCGACAGAGCCCGACAGGGCCCGACAGGGAACAGTAGAGCCCAGTAGAGCCCGACAGAGCCCGACAGAGCCCGACAGGGCCCGACAGGGCCCAGTAGAGCCCGACAGAGCCCGACAGAGCCCGACAGAACCCGACAGAGCCCGACAGAGCCCGACAGAGCCCGACAGAGCCTGACAGAGCCCGACAGAGCCCGACAGGGAACAGTAGAGCCCAGTAGAGCCCGACAGAGCCCGACAGAGCCCGACAGAGCCCGACAGGGCCCGACAGGGCCCGACAGGGCCCAGTAGAGCCCGACAGGGCCCGACAGCGCCCAGTAGAGCCCGACAGCGCCCGACAGCGCCCGACAGCGCCCGACAGCGCCCGACAGAGCCCGACAGGGCCCAGTAGAGCCCGACAGAGCCCGACAGGGCCCGACAGGGCCCGACAGGGCCCAGTAGAGCCCGACAGAGCCCGACAGAGCCCGACAGAGCCCGACAGAGCCCGAAAGGGCCCGACAGGGCCCGACAGGGCCCGACAGGGCCCGACAGGGCCCGGCAGGGCCCGACAGGGCCCGACAGGGCCCAGTACAGACCGACAGAGCCCGACAGAGCCCGACAGAGCCCGACAGGGCCCGACAGGGCCCGACAGGGCCCAGGAGAGCCCGACAGGGAACAGTAGAGCCCAGTAGAGCCCGACAGAGCCCGACAGGGCCCGACAGGGCCCGACAGGGCCCGACAGGGCCCGACAGGGCCCGACAGGGAACAGTAGAGCCCGACAGAGCCCGACAGAGCCCGACAGAGCCCGACAGAGCCCGACAGAGCCCGACAGAGCCCGACAGAGCCCGACAGGGAACAGTAGAGCCCAGTAGAGCCCGACAGAGCCCGACAGAGCCCGACAGAGCCCGACAGAGCCCGACAGAGCCCGACAGGGCCCGACAGGGCCCGACAGGGCCCGACAGGGCCCGACAGGGCCCGACAGGGCCCGACAGGGAACAGTAGAGCCCAGTAGAGCCCGACAGAGCCCGACAGGGCCCGACAGGGCCCAGTAGTGCCCGACAGAGCCCGACAGAGCCCGACGGGGCCCGACAGGGAACAGTAGAGCCCAGTAGAGCCCGACAGAGCCCGACAGGGCCCGACAGGGCCCGACAGGGCCCGACAGGGCCCGACAGAGCCCGACAGAGCCCGACAGAGCCCGACAGGGCCCGACAGGGCCCGACAGGGCCCGACAGGGCCCAGTAGAGCCCGACAGGGCCCGACAGGGCCCGACAGGGAACAGTAGAGCCCAGTAGAGCCCGACAGAGCCCGACAGAGCCCGACAGAGCCCGACAGAGCCCGACAGGGCCCGACAGGGCCCGACAGGGCCCAGTAGAGCCCAGTAGAGCCCAGTAGAGCCCAGTAGAGCCCAGTAGAGCCCAGTAGAGCCCAGTAGAGCCCAGTAGAGCCCAGTAGAGCCCAGTAGAGCCCAGTAGAGCCCAGTAGAGCCCAGTAGAGCCCAGTAGAGCCCAGTAGAGCCCAGTAGAGCCCAGTAGAGCCCAGTAGAGCCCAGTAGAGCCCAGTAGAGCCCAGTAGAGCCCGACAGAGCCCGACAGAGCCCGACAGAGCCCGACAGAGCCCGACAGAGCCCGACAGGGCCCGACAGGGCCCGACAGGGCCCAGTAGAGCCCGACAGGACCCGACAGCGCCCAGTAGAGCCCGACAGGGCCCAGTACAGACCGACAGAGTCCGACAGAACACGACAGAGCCCGACAGAGCCCAGTAGAGCCCGACAGAGCCCGACAGAGCCCGACAGAGCCCGACAGAGCCCGACAGGGCCCAGCAGAGCCCAGCAGAGCCCGACAGAGCCCGACAGAGCCCGACAGGGACCGACAGGGACCGACAGGGACCGACAGGGACCGACAGGGACCGACAGGGAACAGTAGAGCCCAGTAGAGCCCGACAGAGCCCGACAGAGCCCGACAGAGCCCGACAGAGCCCGACAGAGCCCGACAGAGCCCGACAGAGCCCGACAGAGCCCGACAGAGCCCGACAGAGCCCGACAGAGCCCGACAGAGCCCGACAGAGAACAGTAGAGCCCAGTAGAGCCCGACAGGGCCCGACAGGGCCCGACAGGGCCCGACCGGGCCCAGTAGAGCGCGACAGAGCCCAACAGGGCCCGACAGAGCCCAACAGGGCCCGACAGAGCCCAGTAGAGCCCAGTAGAGCCCGACAGAGCCCGACAGAGCCCGACAGAGCCCGACAGAGCCCGACAGAGCCCGACAGAGCCCGACAGAGCCCGACAGAGCCCGACAGAGCCCGACAGAGCCCGACAGAGCCCGACAGAGCCCGACAGAGCCCGACAGAGCCCGACAGGGAACAGTAGAGCCCAGTAGAGCCCGACAGAGCCCGACAGAGCCCAGTAGAGCCCAGTAGAGCCCGACAGAGCCCGACAGAGCCCGACAGGGCCCGACAGGGCCCGACAGGGCCCGACAGGGAACAGTAGAGCCCAGTAGAGCCCGACAGAGCCCGACAGAGCCCGACAGAGCCCGACAGAGCCCGACAGAGCCCGACAGAGCCCGACAGAGCCCGACAGAGCCCGACAGAGCCCGACAGAGCCCGACAGGGCCCGACAGGGCCCGACAGGGCCCGACAGGGCCCAGTAGAGCCCGACAGGGCCCGACAGGGCCCAGTTTAGCCCAGTAGAGCCCGACAGAGCCCGTCAGAGCCCGACAGAGCCCGACAGGGCCCAGTAGAGCCCAGTAGAGCTCAGTAGAGCCCAGTAGAGCCTGACAGAGCCCGACGGGGCCCGACGGGGCCCGACGGGGCCCGACGGGGCCCGACGGGGCCCGACAGAGCCCGACAGAGCCCACTTTAGCCCAGTAGAGCCCGACAGAGCCCGACAGGGCCCAGTTTAGCCCAGTAGAGCCCGACAGAGCCCGACAGAGCCCAGTAGAGCCCGACAGAGCCCGACAGAGCCCGACAGAGCCCGACAGAGCCCGACAGCGCCCGACAGCGCCCGACAGCGCCCGACAGCGCCCGACAGCGCCCGACAGGGCCCAGTAGAGCCCGACAGAGCCCGACAGAGCCCGACAGAGCCCGACAGAGCCCGACAGAGCCCGACAGAGCCCGACAGAGCCCGACAGAGCCCGACAGAGCCCAGTAGAGCCCGACAGGGCCCGACAGGGCCCAGACAGAGCCCGACAGGACCCGACAGGGCCCGACAGGGCCCGACCGAGCCCGACCGAGCCCGACCGAGCCCAGTAGAGCCCGACAGGGAACAGTAGAGCCCGACAGAGCCCGACAGAGCCCGACAGGGAACAGTAGAGCTCGACAGAGCCCGACAGAGCCCGACAGAGCCCGACAGAGCCCGACAGAGCCCAGTTAAACACAGTAGAGCCCGACAGGGCCTGACAGGGCCCAGTAGAGCCCGACAGAGCCCGACAGGGCCCGACAGAGCCCAGTAGAGCCCGACAGAGCCCGACAGAGCCCGACAGGGAACAGTAGAGCCCAGTAGAGCCCAGTAGAGCCCGACAGAGCCCGACAGAGCCCGACAGGGCCCGACAGGGCCCGACAGGGCCCGACAGGGCCCGACAGGGCCCAGTAGAGCCCGACAGGGCCCGACAGGGCCCAGTACAGCCCGACAGAGCCCGACAGAGCCCGACTGAGCCCGACTGAGCCCGACAGGGCCCGACAGGGCCCGACAGGGCCCGACAGAGCCCAGTAGAGCCCGACAGGGCCCGACAGGGCCCGACAGGGCCCAGTAGAGCCCGACAGGGGCCGACAGGGCCCGACAGGGCCCAGTAGAGCCCGACAGGGCCCGACAGGGCCCGACAGAGCCCGACAGGGCCCGACAGGGCCCAGTAGAGCCCGACAGGGCCCAGTAGAGCCCGACAGGGCCCAGTAGAGCCCGACAGGTCCCGACAGGGCCCAGTAGGGCCCGACAGGGCCCGACAGGGCCCAGTAGAGCCCGACAGGGCCCGACAGGGCCCAGTAGAGCCCGACAGGGCCCGACAGGGCCCAGTAGAGCCCGACAGGGCCCGACAGAGCCCGACAGAGCCCGACAGGGCCCGACAGGGCCCGACAGGGCCCAGTAGAGCCCGACAGGGCCCGACAGGGCCCAGTAGAGCCCGACAGGGCCCGACAGGGCCCGACAGGGCCCAGTAGAGCCCGACAGAGCCCGACCGAGCCCGACCGAGCCCGACCGAGCCCGACAGGGCCCAGTAGAGCCCAGGAGAGCCCGACAGGGAACAGTAGAGCCCAGTAGAGCCCGACAGAGCCCGACAGGGCCCAAGAGGGCCCGACAGGGCCCGACAGGGAACAGTAGAGCCCAGTAGAGCTCGACAGAGCTCGACAGAGCCCGACAGAGCCCGACAGAGCCCGACAGAGCCCGACAGAGCCCAGTAGAGCCCGACAGGGCCCAGTAGAGCCCGACAGGGCCCAGTAGAGCCCGACAGGGCCCAGTAGAGCCCGACAGAGCCCGACAGGGCCCGACAGGGCCCAGTAGAGCCCAGTAGAGCCCGACAGGGCCCGACATGGAACAGTAGAGCCCAGTAGAGCCCGACAGGGCCCGACAGAGCCCGACAGAGCCCGACAGAGCCCGACAGCGCCCGACAGGGCCCAGTTTAGCCCAGTAGATCCCGACAGGGCCCGACAGGGCCCAGTTTAGCCCAGTAGAGCCCGACAGGGCCCAGTAGAGCCCAGTAGAGCCCGACAGAGCCCAGTAGAGCCCGACAGAGCCCGACAGGGCCCAGTAGAGCCCGACAGGGCCCGACAGGGCCCAGTAGAGCCCCACAGGGCCCAGTAGAGCCCCACAGGGCCCAGTAGAGCCCCACAGGGCCCGACAGGGCCCGACAGGGAACAGTAGAGCCCGACAGAGCCCGACAGGGCCCAGTAGAGCCCAGTAGAGCCCAGTAGAGCCCGACAGGGCCCAGTTTAGCCCAGTAGAGCCCGACAGGGCCCAGTTTAGCCCGACAGGGCCCAGTAGAGCCCAGTAGGGCCCGACAGGGAACAGTAGAGCCCGACAGAGCCCGACAGGGCCCAGTAGAGCCCAGTAGAGCCCGACAGGGCCCAGTTTAGCCCAGTAGAGCCCGACAGGGCCCAGTAGAGCCCGACAGGGCCCAGTAGAGCCCAGTAGAACCCGACAGCGCCCGACAGAGCCCGACAGAGCCCAGTAGAGCCCGACAGGGCCCAGTAGAGCCCGACAGGGCCCAGTAGAGCCCGACAGGGCCCAGTAGAGCCCGACAGGGCCCAGTAGAGCCCGACAGGGCCCGACAGGGCCCAGTAGGGCCCGACCGGGCCCGACAGGGAACAGTAGGGCCCGACCGGGCCCGACAGGGAACAGTAGGGCCCGACCGGGCCCGACAGGGAACAGTAGGGCCCGACCGGGCCCAGTAGGGCCCGACAGGGAACAGTAGAGCCCAGTAGAGCCCGACAGGGCCCAGTAGAGCCCGACAGGGCCCAGTAGGGCCCAGTAGGGCCCCCACGGAGCCCCCACAGAGCCCGACCGTGCCCAAGAGAGACCGCCAGAGCCCGCGAGAGCTCATTGCCCATTGCTCCGCAGGGCACCCCAACACGTGTCTTGGATCCTCAGAGCTCCCCCTTCCTCCTCAGGGCTCCCCAAAACGTTTCTTGGTTCCTCAGGGCTCCCCAAAAGATGTCTTGCTTCCTCAGGGCTCCCCAAATCGTGTCTTGCTTCCTCGGGGATCCCCATTACTTCCCAGGGCTCACCAAAACGTGTCTTGGTTTCTCAGGGTTCCTCAAAACATGTCTAGCTTCCTCAGAGCTCCGCATTCCTCCTCCGGGCTCCCCAAAACGTGTCTTGGTTTCTCAGGGCTCCCCATTCCTCCCCAGCGCTCTGCAAAACGTGTCTTGGTTCCCTAAGGTACACTTTGCTATTAATTCCCTTTCCATCATTCCTATGGCTCTTGAGCGTAGTGAGCTTTTCTTCCACAGCTTTCCAATCGTGGCTATTACCACGGGCTCATTCCTCCGAGAATCTGGACCTCTAACTCGCCCGGTGCCTCCATCAGTAATCGGGGACGGCGCCTGCCATCCTGCCGCCATCGGTTGGTGTCGGGTGAGTGACTCGGGGCGCTGCTGGCCGAGAGCGGTTTTAGATCGCTTACCGTGCGACGTTAGAGTGATGGCAAGGGGGACTATTACTGCTTTGACAAAATATGCCGGGCATATTCAGGTGAGACTCGATTCAGAGTGATCTGTACCTGGACGGGAAATGCCGAAAGCTAAAGGGGGGCGCTTCTGTTGAGTCGAAGTTCAGATGGGACCCCCTTGCTTACTAAACTCCTGCTCAGAGAGGAGTCTAAGTGCAGCAGGGTCCAAACTTAGCCCCAGGCTGGATCTACGCTTTGTGTCTGTTGTGAGGTTCGGAATGGACCCCCTTGCTTTCTGAACTCTTCCTCGGAGAAGAGTCTAGGTGCGGCTGGATCCAAACTTAGCCCCAGATGGATCTACAGCTCATGTCTACAATACACAGAGCGTAGGGGAAACACCTAAGGGATTACATTTATATATGGCCAAAGGATTGCATGTGCTCACTCAACCCCTTATATCACTTAGCTGGGATTTCAGAGTTTCATCATTCTGCACCTCGACGTCCTTACCTCCCCTCCAGGGGCCTGGGGTCTGGTGGATTGCGGTCCGGATCCTTGGTCCCTGGAGGCAAACTCTCAGGCAAAGTCCATGAAAACAAGTAACCGAACAGAGTGGTACGGCGGGAGGGCTGACTCCAACTGCTGCCTTTGCTGAGGTCCCACCTGAGTGTAGAAATTCCTGGGTATTTATACCCTTACACACTATTTACCCACCCCTCACACCATGATAGCAACAATAGCAACAGTTGTGTCTGGAGTCTTCTTGCTTCTTAGTGGATCCTTTGCACTGACCTCAGACAGGCCTTTGCTTTGTGCAGCTCTAGATACGGTTTACGGTCCATAGGCACTTCATGCCAGCCTTGAATGTAGTGTTTTCTGTAAATGAATCCTATTTGTTCAAAGAAGTGCAATGCGGGCCTGATCTCACAGGTGGCGATCGTAGTCTGTAGCTGCTTTTGTTGCCGTGAAGCAAAGGTCATAATGACAAGTGATATACTCTTAAGAGGCATTTTTCTTTAGCTAAAAAGACTCATATTGACAACGCGGTCACCTACAAAGAAAAAAAATTAGTTAAGACACTGTCTGTGAAATAACAGCACGCTAGTCAACAATGATCTTTGGTATCAACTGTAAAACACAAGTGAAGGGACTGTCCACTCCCCCTGCCCATGGATACTCTAGCCTGGATGATAGTACAAATTTTGCCTACAGACTTGAATGTGTCAATAGATTAACCATGGACGCCTGGGGCTCGGTCCACCCACACCTGACTCCATGCCTCCGGGCAGAGCAGCTCCAAGACAAACACGCACATGTGCAGACTGATGCTGCACAGAACGCTACAAACACCACCACTCCAACAGGACCAAAGTCATTCAAACATGAGAACAGCAGAGACGGCACCAAAACAAACTACAGGGAGGCAGTGGTGAGGCGAGGAGCCTCTACTGCTACCCCAAAACAAAAAGGAGCCGAACATCACGGCTCCTTACGAGACGGCGCCACTGGCACAACAAACAAACGGAGACGGCGCCACTGGCACAACAAACAGAGACGGCGCAAGTGCAAGTAACTCCTGCAAAACCTAAAGACTTCAGGATGCTGGGAAGAAGTGCCAGTCCCTTAGACTGGATGGGTAGGGAGCAGAGCTGCCCACGCAGCCCAGAACTACACTATAAAACACGACTGACCAGAAATGTCCGAGATGCAGGAACCATCCACGCTTTCAGCTGCTGATACAAGAAAACCGGCACCCAACTGGCAACAGGCCAATTGGCACCGGCATTCCAGACCCCGGGATGGCACCTGAGATGCCGGTCGTGCCCCTCGGGCACGACAAGACCCCAGGATCATCTGAACGGCGCAAGGCAGGCTTCCCGAAGTGCACAACAATGCAGACACAGGCTGGAGCTGCCCTGCCCAAGCTGGCATCGCACTGTAAGGTTCCCTGCGCCCTTTACCCACCCAAAGGGGACTGTTCCTGGACAGTCCTTTCCCCTCTGAGACCTTTAGCCCCCCACCCCTGCAGTTCCCAGCCCCTCCCCAGCCCCCATGCCTCCACTTAGCTTTCAAAGGGCCAAGGGACTGAATCCATCCACGGAGGAAAACACCACATGGGCTCACGGGGATCTTCCTGCATTGCCAGGTCCCTCTTCAACATCTGCAACAACACAAGTTAACACACACTCACTAAGCAGTGCCAGCACTAAATATCATGTGCATCAACACCGACGACATCCACAGCACCCACCTCCCCCGAAGTTCCCAGGCGTTCCATTCAGCCTCTCGTGCCATGGGCGCAGGCAGAAACCCTCACCACTCGTGGCACCTAAGACAGCAGAAAAAGAGCTCTAGTGCTTGGGACAAGTCCCCAGCCCCACACTCCTCCTCACCCCTACCCCTGCTCACTGCAAACGGTCCTCTGAGTCCAAAGGGGTCCACAAAGCCCCTGCAAAACAAGAAGGAAACGCTGAACCGAGTCACCTGGCAATACTGTGCTCCTGAACACCAGCCACCTCCTCACCTTCTTGGCTGCTGGTCGGCGTGCGGCTTCGCCCCTCCGAGCTTGCCTGTAGCGCCTGCTAAAACAAAGGCGCATGCTCAGATACTGCCCAGAAGCACAGCCTGCCCACAGACGGTCCCATGTCCCGCCCCTTTACCTGGGCTGCTCGCCCACCTGGCCTCTGTCACCTTCACCTGCCACGCTGTTGACCGCGTTGAGGCCCAGCTACCACCTGTAAAACACAAGCAAAGGATGCTGAGACCTGCACCAGAAACACAACACCTGAAATGAGACGCTGCTTCGGCCCAGCGCTCCTTGCTCACCTCGACCGAGGAGCTGCGGTGCCAATACCCGGCTTTCCTCCTCGCTTCGCACCTATAAAATAGAGAAACAACCAAACTTACATAGAGGCACACGGCACACCTTCCCTCTGAGACCTCGCACCGGCCCACCTGCTCACGGCGCTCGGCTTGCCTCTTCCGTCGCTCTTTTGGGCCAAGTTTTCCCTCTGCATCTGAAATCAAGGTATTCAACAGGTCACCCAGATGCTGATCAACAGCTTGACCATTCCACAGGTCTGCTTTCTATTCACAAAGAACACCAGAAGCTCTAATCGAGCCCCTAAATTACTGGTGAAGGGACTGCCCACTGCCCCTGCCCACAGCTGCTCCGTCCTAGATGACTGAACAGCCTTTGCCCACACTATTACATATATCAAGAGATTAACCATGGACTCCTAGGGCTCAGTCCACCCACCCATGACTCTACGTCTCCAGGCAGAGCAGCTCCGAGCCAAACGCACACATGCGAAGACTGACGCTCCACAGAACGCTACAAACAGCACGACTGCAACAGCACCAAAAACGCTCGACAATGAGAATGACTCCAAGACCAGAGACTGCATCAATCAAAAGAACCTGTGGGGAGGCAGAAGAGAGGCGAGAAGCCTCTACTGCAACCCCAAAACAAAAAGGAGCCGAACGTCACGGCCCCTTACGAGACGGCAGCACTGGCACAAACCAACCAACCGACCGAGACGGCGGCACTGGCACAAACCAACCAACCAACCGAGACGGCGGCACTGGCACAAACCAACCAACCGACCGAGACGGCGGCACTGGCAAAACGCTCCCGCAAGACCTAAGAACTTCTTCCCAGCATCCTGAAGTGCCAGTCCCTTAGACTGGATGGGTAGAGAGGAGAGCTGCCCATGCAGCCCTGAACACCACCATAAAACAACTGACCAGAAATGTCCAAGGCGCAAGAACCATCCACGCTTTCGGCTGCTGATACAAGAAAACTGGCACCCAATTGGCGATAGGCCAATCGGCACCCGCATTCCAGACCCCGGGATGGCGCCTGAGATGTCTGTCATGCCCCTCGGGCACGACGAGACCCCAGGATCATCTGAACGGCGCAAGGCAGGCTTCCCGAAGTACACAACAACGCAGACACAGGCTGGAGCTGCCCTGCCCAAGCTGGCATCGCACTGTAAGGTTCCCTGCGCCCTTTACCCACCCAAAGGGAACTGGTCCTGGACGGCCCTTTCCCCTCTGAGACCTTTAGCCCCCTGCCCCTGCAGTTCCCAGCCCCTCCCCAGCCCCCGTGCCTCCACTTAGCTTTCAGAGGGCCAAGGGACTGAATCCATCCGGGGAGGAAAACACCACATGGGCTCACGGGGATCTTCCTGCAGTTGCCAGTTTCCCCTTCATCCCCTGCAATAAGAAAAGAAAACAGACACACACTATTGAGCACCAGGGTAATATTTACCAGTACTAGTCTAACAGCCACTGCTCACCTTGGCTGAGTTCTGGGAAGGACATTTGAATGATCCATCCACCAGGGGCCACCGCCCACTGCAAGGGTTCTGGGGACAACACCGTGTTCTGTGGGTGATCAGGGAGGCGATGAGCCACCCCAGAGCCAGAAAGACACTCTGCCTTATGGCCCCGCTGCTTCCTGCAGAAGTGCTAGAACTCCATCTACAGATACGAGACGCTCACTCTAACCCCCGCTAGATAAACTGAGCGTCAGTCCTAGGAGGAGAGATTATACCAGCAGCTTGGTATGCAGCACTGCAAACCAAAGAACAACGCTCCATTTTCATTGCAGTCAGGAGTTCTGGGAAAATGCAAAGCTCCTAGAATTGAATCAATAAATTAAGCATAGTTACAAACACACTTTCTGCTACAGCTGCTGTTGAACCTTCGCTGCTCCTGGAGCTCTTACCTCAAGTAGTCACCTCCACTTCTCCAAACACATGCGTCCACATAGATTAAACAGCTCAAAAGCTGCCCACTGCTGAAGGAGCAGCAGAGAACCAGCACCAAAGCAGCCCTGGAGCAGAATGAGCTCCTGCCCAGGGGCTTGGGCTCAAATACCCCGGGCCCCGCCCACCCCCTCCCACAATCCCCTGGGGAAGGGGAGGGGTCAATCAGCCCAGGCCCCGCCCACCACCCTGACCAAACCACCTGGGGAAGGGGCGGGGTCAATAATTAATATGGTAATAAATAGATTCTACGAGAATCTCTTCTAAAAAGTAACCCAGGGCTTTCTTTGCCTCCCCAGGACTCCAAAGGTCTCCCCAGGACCCCCCTCATCCTCCAGGGCTCCCCGGACCCTCCCCAGCTATCGCCTCGTCTCCCTGGGGCTCCCCTGAGATCCACCGTCCTCCCCAGGGTTCGCATCGATTCCCCAAGGCTGCCAAGTTCTCCCCAGGGCTCGCCTTGGTTCCTCAGGGCTCCCCAAAACGTGTCTTGGTTTCCCAGGGCTCCCCAATCCTCCCCAGGGCTCCCCAAAACGTGTCTTGGTTCCTCAGGGCTCCACATTCCTCCCCAGGGCTCCCCAAGACGTGTCTTGGTTCCCCGGGCTCCCCATTCCTCCCCAGGCTCCCCAAAACGTGTCTTGGTTCCCCGGGGCTCCCCATTCCTCCCCAGGGCTCCCCAAAACGTGTCTTGGTTCCTCAGGGCTCCCCAAAACGTGTCTGGTTTCCCAGGGCTCCGCATTCCTCCCCAGGGCTCCCCAAAACGTGTCTTGGTTCCCCAGAGCTCCCCAAAACGTGTCTTGGTTCCCCAGGGCTCCCCATTCCTCCCCAGAGCTCCCCAAAACGTGTCTTGGTTCCTCAGGGCTCCCCATTCCTCCCCAGGGCTCCCCAAAACGTGTCTTGGTTTCCCGGGGCTCCCCATTCCTCCCCAGGGCTCCCCAAAACGTGTCTTGGTTCCTCAGGGCTCCCCATTCCTCCCCAGAGCTCCCCAAAACGTGTCTTGGTTCCCCAGGGCTCCCCATTCCTCCCCAGGGCTCCCCAAAACGTGTCTTGGTTCCCCAGAGCTCCCCAAAACGTGTCTTGGTTCCTCAGGGCTCCCCATTCCTCCCCAGGGCTCCCCAAAACGTGTCTTGGTTCCTCAGAGCACCCCATTCCTCCCCAGGGCTCCCCAAAACGTGTCTTGGTTCCTCAGAGCTCCCCATTCCTCCCCAGGGCTCCCCAAAACGTGTCTTGGTTCCTCAGAGCACCCCATTCCTCCCCAGGACTCCCCAAAACGTGTCTTGGTTCCTCAGGGCTCCCCAATCCTCCCCAGGGCTCCCCAAAATGTGTCTGGTTTCCCAGGGCTCCCCAAAACGTGTCTTGGTTTCCCAGGGCTCCCCAATCCTCCCCAGGGCTCCCCAAAACGTGTCTTGGTTCCTCAGGGCTCCCCAAAACATGTCTGGTTTCCCAGGGCTCCCCATTCCTCCCCAGGACTCCCCAACACGTGTCTTGGTTCCTCAGAGCTCCCCAAAACGTGTCTTGGTTTCTCGGGGCTCCCCATTCCTCCCCAGGGCTCCCCAAAACGTGTCTTGGTTTCCCGGGGCTCCCCATTCCTCCCTAGGGCTCCCCAGAACGTGTCTTGGTTTCTCGGGGCTCCCCATTCCTCCCCAGGGCTCCCCAAAACGTGTCTTGGTTTCCCGGGGCTCCCCATTCCTCCCCAGGCCTCCCCAAAACGTGTCTTGGTTCCTCAGGGCTCCCCATTCCTCCCCAGGGCTCCCCAAAACGTGTCTTGGTTCCGCAGAGCACCCCATTCCTCCCCAGGGCTCCCCATTCCTCCCCAGGGCTCCCCAAAACGTGTCTTGGTTCCTCAGGGCTCCCCATTCCTCCCCAGGGCTCCCCAAAACGTGTCTTGGTTCCTCAGGGCTCCCCATTGCGCCCCAGGGCTCCCCAAAACGTGTCTGGCTTCCTCAGGGCTCCCCATTCCTTCCCAGGGCTCCCCAAAATATATCTTGGTTCCCCAGGGCTCCCCAAAACTTGTCTTGGTTCCCCAGAGCTCCCCATTCCTGTGCAGGGCACCCCCCAAAACGTGTCTTGGATCCTAGGGGTCCCCAAAACATGTCATGGTTCCCCAGGGCTCCCCAAAACGTGTCTTGGTTCCTCAGGGTCCCCATTCCTCCCCAGTGATCCCCAAAATGTGTCTTGGTACCCCAGAGCTCCCCATTCCTCCCCAGGGCTCCCCAAAACGTCTACTCCCTCTACTCCCGTCTTTCTCACGGGCAGCCCTACTATCTTCCGGGCTGATCTCTGTTCCCCTGCCCTCCGTCAGGGAATCCACGGACCCCCCACAGTCCCCCACGGATCTGTCCTGAGAGGGGCGTGTTCGGGAGGTGGGCGCAGCAGGTGACCGCGGATCCCGCGTCACCCTGCCGGGCGCGGGGCGTGGCCTGGGCACGGGGCGTGGCCTGGGTGCAGGGCGTGGCCTGGGAGCGGGGGCGTGGCCTGGGAGCAGGGGCGTGGCCTGGGTGCGGGGGCATGGCCTGGGTGCGGGGGCATGGCCTGGGTGCGGGGGCGTGGCCTGGGTGCGGGGGCGTGGCCTGGGTGCGGGGGCGTGGCCTGGGTGTGGGGCGTGGCCTGGGTGCGGGGCGTGGCCTGGGCACGGGGCGTGGCCTGGGCGTGGGGGCGTGGCCTGGGCGCGGGGCGTGGCCTCGGCGCAGGGGCGTGGCCTGGGCACGGGGGCGTGGCCTGGGCGCGGGGGCGTGGCCTCGGCACCGGGGCGCAGTCCAGGTGTCCCCCAGGTCCTAGCGCCGCACCCCCCAGCGACCAGGACAACCCTCAGGGGGTGGGGGGGCAACCCACTTACTCCCATTTGGGGGTGCACAAAAAGGGGGGGCAGGTGATGGTCTGACACCAGCCCAGGGGCATTGGAGGCTCCCTGGGGGAGGGGTCGCAGCAGCTCCTGGGTACTGGGGAAGTGGCCGAGGGGTCCCCATGGCATTTGGGGGGCCCTGCAGGTGATGCCCCCACTCGGATCCAGGCACCTTCGTGATTCCTGGGGGGCGTCCCCTCGCTGTCCTGGGGGGTGGATCTCTGGGTGGTCCCCTCAGTGTTCCTGTGGCCCCGGGGGGTCCCCGCTGTGTCCTTGGCTCCCATGCAGGGGGGCCCCACAGAGAGGGGGCCCCCATGGCCTCCACAACGTCCTTGAGGTGTCCCCGAGCCCCTATAGACTCTGCGCGTAGTCGTCCCCCGCCCCGCCCCGTTCAGCACCAGGAGTGGGGCTGCATCCCCAAACAGCGCCCCGGCCCCCAGAGAGCAGCAACAGCTGTAAAATCCATCACTTTAATGGAATGGGGGGGCCCAAGGGATGACCCCCCACCAAAACAAAACCGGGGGCCCAATGGCTCCCCCAGTCCCACACACCCTGGTGGGGGGTGGGGGGGGCAACAGGAAATAAATAACAGAGGAGGGGCCCCAAGGGCAAAGGGGTGACGGGGGATGGGGGGGTCACCAAGCACAGGGTGCCGGGGGGGGGTCAGGGGTCCCCAAGATGCCGTGGGGGGGCGGCTCGGGGGGGGCTCACGGTGGCTCTTGAGCGTGTGAAACTTGAGGCCGTGGGGGGTGCGGAAGCGACAGGGGCAGCGGGGGCAGGGCGGGGGGATGATCCCCCACCCCCCCTGCCCCCCCCGTGGCGCCGCATGTGCCACGTCAGGGACGCGCGTTGGCGGCAGCGGAACCCGCAGAGCTGGCATCTGGGTGGGGGGACAGGGGGTCAGGGGTCCCCCGTGCCCCCCCTCACTGCAGGGGGGTCTCCGGTGTCCCCATGTCCCCACTCCACAGGGGTCTCTGTGTCCACATGTCCCCACTCACTCCACAGGGGTCTCTCCGCTGTGTGTCCGTCTATGAACATCCAAGTGGTTTTTGCGCTTGAACGATTTCCCGCAGCTGTCGCAGGGGAACTCGCATGTGCCTGGGGACACGGGGACGTTGGGAGACGTGGGGGGAGGGCGGGGGACGGGGGGGGACGTGCGGGGACACTGGGGACTCACCCGAGTCCACGAGCATTTGCCGGCGCAGCTGGAATCTCCTCCCAGAGCCCTGGGGACAATCAAGGGGACAACTGTGGCGACACTGCCAGGGACACCCCCGTGTCCGTCCCTCGCGTTGCACCAAACAGGGAGGGCAGTGAGGGGGGGTCTGGTGGGACACAGGGCGACATAGCGAGGTAGGGAAAGGACACAGGGGGTGTCAAGGGGTGTTGGGGGGCACGGGGGGGGCAGGGGGTCTCGGGGGGGCACAGGGGGTGTTGGGGGGTCTGTACCTGGCAGCTGCTGCGGAGGCGTCCCCGTTTTGCGGGGGGGGCGTCACCGATGGGCTCCGGGAGCCCCCCGGAGGAGGGGGGAGGGGGGCGACCCCGCCGGCTGCGCCGTCTGTGGGGGAAGGGGAGGGGGGTGAGACCCCCCCCAGCGCGGGGGGGGCTCATCCAGCCCCCTCAATGTGCCTGAGGAACCCCAAACGGCCCCCCCAAAATAAACCTGGGCCAGGGCCCTCCCCCCAGAACTGCCCCTGCCCCCCCAGGTTCCCCCGTGACTCCCGGAACCCCCAATGACCCCCCTAAACCTGCAGGAACCTCACTGCGACACCCCAATTACCCAGGGACGCCCCAAATTCTCCCCCCTACCTGAGCGGCTCCCGTGGGATCTCGTAGACGATGGTTGACCCGTCCTCCTCGGAGGGGGGTTCCTGGGGGGGCTCGACCGTGGGAACTGGCGGCTCCTCCTGCTTCAGTCCCGGCACCTCCTGCTGCTCCTCTGGGGGGGGGGCTGTGACACACCCCCCCAAACCTTCCCCCTCACCCCATCCCCGTGACCCGCCCCACTCCCCCGGTCCCTGTGACCCCCCTTCCCCATACCTGTTTTAGGGTGCGGGGGCTCTAGGGGGAGGGCGCTCCCCCCATCCAGCAGCGTGCAGGGCAGCTCGGCCCCCCCCATGTCCAGTTGCAGCCCCCCCAGTGCCTCGAACGGGGGGGCAGCCAGGATGAGCAGGGGGGGGCCCAGCGGGACGGGGGGGCCCAGCCCCACACACAGCACGGCTTCCAGCGCCGCCCCCCGCCCCCCCGCAGGGGGGGGTCCTGGCCCTTCCGCCCCCGCTGCCGCTGGGGTGGCCCCCCCAGCTGGAGCCTCTGAGCTGGAGCTACTGCCTGAGAAAGAGATGGGGGGGCTGGGAACCAGGGGGGCTGGGAACCAGGTGGGGGGAGCCCCAAATGGGAACCCCCCCAGAAATCCCTGAGCCCGCAAGGGGGAACCTCCGCAAGGGGGAACCTCGACAAGGAACTCCCAGCCCCAAAGGGGAACCCCCCGGGTGTCACCTGCACCCCCCATCCACAGGACGGGCTCCCCCCGGCCCCCCAACCGCTGTTCCCCCCCTCACTGTCACTGCTGTCCCCGCCAGCACTGTCACCTTCGCTGTCCCACCCCACCCATCACTGTCAGCCCCGCAGCGTCCCTGTCCCCCCACCCCTGCTCCCTCCTCACTGTCACTGCCCCCTCCCGCTGTCACTGCCTCTTTACTGTCTCTGCTGTCCCCCCGCCCCCTCACCGTCCCGTCCCCCAGCACTGCCGCTGTCCCCGCCCCCCACTGCCAGTGTCCCCATCCCCTCACCGGTGTCCCCGCCGCTGTCGCTGTCACTGTCGCTTTGCGTGCGCGGCGGGTGCAGGTCCTGGAAGTACCTGTGTCCCCGCTCGCATTGCCACACAGCCGTGCTGCTGAGCCCCAGCGCCGGCTCCAGCTCCGCCAGCCGCGGCTCAGCTGGGCAGCGCCCGCGGTGATCCTGGTACCACAGCGCCGCGTGCCGCAGGCAGTTCACGTTGCGCCGCCGTCCTGGGGGGAAACCTGACACCCCCAGACCCACACACCCCCAGAGCCCGCCCTGGGGGGAGCCTGACCCCCCCAGACCCCCCCCCAGCACCCACAGACCCCGCCCGGGGGGGGGGGCTCCGGCCCCCAACACTCACTTTTCTTCCGTTTGGGCATTTTGGGGATTTGCTCCCACGGCTTCCTGTGGAGAGAGGGGGGGAGCGGGGGGTCACACCCGGACAAACCCCCGCTCCCCACCGGGGCCCCCGTTCCCCCCGGCCCCGTTGCCCCGTTCCGCCCCGGTGCCCCCGTTCCCCCCCGGCCCCATTCCCCCGTTCCCCCCGGCCCCGTTCCCCCGTTCCGCCCCGGTGCCCCCGTTCCGCCCCGGTGCCCCCGTTCCGCCCCGGTGCCCCCGTTCCCCCCAGCCCCGTTCCCCCGCTCCCCACCGGGGCCCCCGTTCCCCCGTTCCACCCCGGTGCCCCCGTTCCCCCCCGGCCCCGTTCCCCCGTTCCGCCCCGGTGCCCCCGTTCCCCCCCGGCCCCGTTCCCCCGTTCCGCCCCGGTGCCCCCGTTCCCCCCCGGCCCCCGTTCCCCCCGGCCCCCGTCGCCCCCGGCCCCGTTCCCCCGTTCCGCCCCGGTGCCCCCGTTCCCCCCCGGTGCCCCCGTTCCCCCGTTCCGCCCCGGTGCCCCCGTTCCCCCGCTCCCCACCGGTGCCCCCGTTCCCCCCCAGCCCCGTTCCCCCGTTCCGCCCCGTTGCCCCGTTCCGCCCCGGTGCCCCCGTTCCCCCCGGCCCCCGTCGCCCCCGGCCCCGCTCACCCGCGCCGCCCGGCGCGCTGCCCGCGCTCCAGCCCCAGCAGGTAGGCCGCGAGCTTCGCGTCGCTCCAGCCGCTGCGGCGCCGCAGGTCGACCCAGGGCCCGTGCGCCTCGCCCAGGTACACCCGCCGCACGTCGTACTTCTTGCGCGACTCCAGCCGCCGCCGCGCCCGGTCCGACTCCGTCAGCCGCGGCCGCCCCCGCGCCTTCCGCCCGCCGCCCGGCTCCGCCGCGGGGCCGCGCCCGGGGCCGCCCCCGGAGCCCCCGGAGCCGCCGCCCGGGCCCCGCTCGGCCGCGCTCATGCCGGGCCCGCCGCCCCGCGCCCCGCGGCGCGCGATGATGACGCCAGCGCCGCGCCGGCTGCAGGAGCCGTTTTTCACGAAGGCGAGGCGCACTGCGCATGCGCGGGGTGCGCGGCTGGCAGACAGTGCGCGTGTGCGCGCGCTTCCGCCAGGCCCCGCCCAGGGCGCGTCAGGTCGGCCCGTGCGCATGCGCCGAGCCCGGAGTGCCCGTTCCGCGCGCTGCGCCCCCAAACCCGACACTGGTCACCCCAGAAACGACACTGATCACCCCAGAAACGACACTGATCCCCCCAAACCCGACACTGATCCCCCCAGAAACGACACTGATCCCCCCAAACCCGACACTGATCCCCCCAGAAACGACACTGATCCCCCCAAACCCGACACTGATCCCCCCAGAAACGACACTGATCCCCCAAACCCGACACTGATCCCCCCAGAAACGACACTGATCCCCCCAAACCCGACACTGATCCCCCCAGAAACGACACTGATCCCCCCAAACCCGACACTGACCCCCCCAGAAACGACACTGATCCCCCCAAACCTGACACCGATCGCTCTAAAAAGGACACTAAACACCCCCAAAAAGACACAAATCACCCCAAACTGGTGTCAGTTCCTTTATTTCGGTGGGGGCCCCAGCGCAGGGGGCAGGGGGGGCCCTGCCCGCAGTCGCAGCCCCGGCGGGGTCCCGGGGGTGCCCCCGCCCCCCAGGCGGAACACGACGGGCGTCCGTCCCAGCACCGGGTTGTTCCGCTGCAGCCCCGCGATCCAGCGGCCCAACGTGCGCCGGTCGCCCGCGCCCGCCATGCAGAGCGCGAACACGGGGCCCTCCTGCACTGCAGGGGGGTCGGGGCGGGGCTCCGCACAGGCCCTGCCCCGCCCCCAGCGCCTGGCCCCGCCCCCCAGCCAGTCCTGGGCCCAGCCCCACCCCCGCCCCCTTCCCCCGCCCCCCAGCCCCACCCTCAGCCCCACCCCAACCCCGCCCTTGCCCCGCCCCCCTGCCCCACCCTCAGCCCCACCCCACCCCCACCCCCTTCCCCCGCCCCCCAGTCCCACCCCCGCCCCCTTCCCCCACCCCCTTGCCCCGCCCCCCTGCCCCACCCCAGCCCCACCCTTGCCCCGCCCCCCTGCCCCACCCTTGCCCCGCCCCCTGCCCCACCCCAGCCCCACCCTTGCCCCGCCCCCTGCCCCACCCTCAGCCCCACCCCAGCCCCGCCCCTGCCCCACCCTCAGCCCCAGCCCAGCCCCACCCTTGCCCCGCCCCCCAGCCCCACCCTTGCCCCGCCCCCCTGCCCCACCCCAGCCCCACCCCCCTGCCCCACCCCTCATACCCTCGTCCACATCGAAGTCGTCATCGTCCCAGGGCCCGCGCTCCAGGTCCAGGTCCAGGCTCAGCGGGTAGTAGAGGCTGCGCTCGGGGTCGGGGGGCTCGGCCTGGGGGGCAGGGGGGTCCCACAGCTCCCACCCCATCCCCTGGGTCCCCCCACTTCCCATCCTGCCCCCCCGTCGTCCCCCCTCTCACCCCCAGTGGGGGACCCGGCGGGTCCCCCCTCAGCACGTGGTACTGGAGCCGGCGGCCGCGCAGCCAGATGGGGAACGGCCCCTCCACGAACACGGGCCGGGCCGGGCCGTGCTGGGCCAGCAGCTCCTGCTGGTCCGGGCTTTGTGCACCTGGACGGGAAAAACAGCACCCCAAACCTGATGGGGGTCCGCACAGCCCCAGGGCCGGGCCGTGCTGGGCCAGCAGCTCCCGCTGGCCAGAGCTCTGGGAGCCTGGGGGGACGCCCCAAAATAAATACACAGGCGATCCCAAAATACACAGCGGACCCCAAAACCCCCTCGAGGGACCCCGACCCCGGGGACCCCCCACCCACTACCACAGGGCTCCCCAAAACGCCTGGGTCCCTCGCACAGGCCAGCGTCCCCAGCCCCACATGCTGGGTCCCCCCAAAGACAAGGGGCCAGAAATGGGACCCCCCAGGACACGCAGAACCCCGCAGAGGCCCCCAGGACCCCCCCCGACCCCCCCGCCCCATCACTCACCCACGATGAAGGGCTGGACGGAACCTTCGTCACCCCCCTCGTCCGGCACCGCCTCCTGCAGGGGGGACACGGCGGGGAGAGGGGGGTCACCAGCCCGCCAAGCGACTTGGGGACACCCCTGTGTCCACATCCCTCTGTCCCCCGTGCATCCCCTGTCCCCTGGGTGTCCCTGTGTCCTCCTGTCCCCATCCCTGTCGCTGTCCCATGTCCCCGTCCCTGTCTCCGTGTCCCCTGTCCCCGTGTCCCATGTCCCCGTCCCTGTCCCCTGTCTCCATGCCCGTGTCCCCTGTCCCTGTCCCCCGTCCCCACCCCCGTGTCCCCTGCCTCCGTCCCTGTCCCGTCCCACCTGGTACACGGTGATCCGCGCGTCGGGGTCGTTGGCGATGCGCCGCAGCGCCAGGCGGGCGATGGGCAGCCCGGGGGGCGGCAGGCGGGGGGGCAGCGGGTGGGGGTCCAGGTGCCGTGCGCGGGGCAGCCAGTACAGCAGCCGCTGGCACTTCCGCACGGGGCGGCTGCGCGGCCCGAAGATCCCGAGCAGCAGGAACCGCGTCTCAGCGTCTGGCACCACGCCTGAGGGACCCAGGCGTCCGGGGGACACGGGGTTCAGGGGAGACACAGGGGTTCAGGGGACCCAGGTGTCCGGGAGCCCCCTCCCCAGGGACCCAGGCATCCGGGAGCCTCCTGCCCAGGGAACCAGTGACTCCTCCCCAGGAACCCGAGCATCCAGGAGCCCCCTCCCCAGGGACCCAGGCGTCCGGTGGACCCAGGCGTCCGGGAGCCCTCTGCCCAGGGACCCAGGCGCCCGGTGCCCCGCAGCGCTCACCGTACCGCTCCATCTGCTCCAGCAGCCGCAGCCCGCACTCCTGCTGGCGCGGGAAGGGCCCGAGCAAGCGCTGCAGCGGCCCCCGGGGCAGCCAGGGCCCGCGGGGCAGCAGCCGCAGCAGCCGGTGGTAAAGCGGCCGCTCCCGCGCCACCCCCAGCGCCGGCATCGCCGCCAGCGCCGCCTCCACCAGCTCCAGCCGCCCGCGCCGCCGCCCCGGGGCCGATTCCAGCGCCGACAGCGCGGCCTCGAACGCGGCGGCGCCGGGGGGGTCACCGGGCGGGGCGGGGTCGGCGGGGGCGTCTCCGGGGGGGTCCCCCAGGCCGGGTCTCCCGCCGGGCGCTGGTGGAGGCTCCGGGCGGCCTGGGGGAGCGGGGGAGAGGAGGGGGGGCGGAGCGCCGTGACCCCCCGTGTCCCCCCGTGTCCCCTGACTCCCCGTGTCCCCCGTGTCCCCCTGTGGCCCCTGACCCCCCGTGTCCCCCCTGTGACCCCTGACCCCCCGTGTCCCCCCCATGTCCCCCTGTGACCCCTGACCCCCCCGTGTCCCCCCGTGTCCCCTGACCCCCCGTGTCCCCCTGTGGCCC
>NW_027017549.1:0-67113 GCF_036013445.1 Caloenas nicobarica
CAGGCACAGGGACCCCCCATTCTCCCCTTCACCCGCCCCCCCCCTCCCCTTCCCCAATTTCCGATTTTTCTGGGGTTCCCTCATTTTTGGGGAGGGGACACCCGCTTCCCAACGCAGCGACGCTGCACCCCCCACCCCTCAAATCCCCCCCTCTCCCCTAAAATAACCTGAAGTTTGGCGCAGGGCAGCAGGGTTGAGCCCACCCCCCCACCCCCCAAACCCGGGGTCCCCAGCCCCAGCGATGCCGTCGGTGATAGAGAAGCCGTCAGGGATCCCCCCCCGCGGCCGCCCCAGGTCGGGGGTCCCCGGCGCCCCCCCCCAATCCGAGGACGAGGGCAGCGAGGACGAGCAGGCGCACGGTGAGTCCCGCCCCCCCCCCCCCCCCCAAAAACCCAAAACCACCCCCCAAAACACACCTGTGCCCCCCCCCCCCGCCATGTGTATCACAGCCCCACACTCGCCACGCGTGGTTTGGGAGGGGGGTGTGATGTCAACCCCACCCGTGGGGTTTTGGGAATTGGGGGGGGGGATGGGGAACAAAGCCCCATTGTCCCCGCGGGGTCCCCATTGTCCCTGCCCGCCCGCCCGCGTGTGCATGGCCCTGGGCTTTGTGCGCTGGGGGGGGGCACAACCGCTGCCCCCCCACACACAACCTTGGGGGCTGTTAACCCCCCCCACCCCGTTACCCCGTCCTGTTAAACCCCTCCCTTGTTACCCCCTGTCCCTTCATTAACCCACATCCCCCCATTAGCCCCTGTGTTCCCCCATCAACCTTCTCTCCTCATTAACCCCCGTGTCCCCCCATCAACCCCCTCCCCTCGTTAACCCCTGTCCCCCCATTAACCCCCGTGTCCCCCCATTAACCCTCATGTCCCCATTAACCCCCATGGCCCGTTAACCCCCTCCCTCGTTAACCCTCGTCCCCCCATTAACCCTTGCATCCCCATTAACCCCCTCCCCTTGTTAACCCCCATGTCCCCTCATTAACACCCATCTCCCCATTAACCCCTGTCCCACCATTAGCCCCCCGTTAACCCCCATGTACCCCATTAACCCCCATGTCCTGTTAACCCCCTCCCTCGTTAACCCCCATTCCCCCATTGATCCCCTCCTCTCGTTGGCCCCTGTCTCCCATTAACCCCCGGGTCCCCCCATTAACCTCCTTCCCTTGTTAACCCCATTAACCCTCTCCCTCGTTAACCCCACGTGTCCCCCCATTAACCCCACGTGTCCCCCCATTAACCCCCATGTCCCCCCATTAACTCCCTCCCCTTGTTAACCCCGTTAACCCCCATCCCCCCATTAACCCCTGTCCCCCCCTTAACCCCATGTCCCCCTGTTATCCCCCATGTCCCCGGTAACCCCTGTGTCCACCCATTAACCCCATGTCCCCGGTAACCCCATCCCCCCACTAACCCCCCTGTCCCCTCGTTGACCCCATGTCCCCATTAACCCCCGTGTCCCCCCGTTATCCCCCATGTTCCCCCATTAACCCCATGTCCCCATTATCCCCCGTGTCCCCCCATTATCCCCCATGTCCCCCCATTGACCCCATGTCCCCATTAACCCCCATGTCCCCCTGTTATCCCCCATGTCCCCCCATTAACCCCCGTGTCCCTGCGTTGACCCCATGTCCCCATTAACCCCTGTTTCCCCCGTTATCCCCCATGTCCCCCCATTAACCCCATGTCCCCATTAACTCTTGTCCCCCCATTAACCCCATGTCCCCATTATCCCCCGTGTCCCCCCATTATCCCCCATGTCCCCCCATTGACCCCATGTCCCCATTAACCCCCATGTCCCCCTGTTATCCCCCATGTCCCCCCATTAACCCCCGTGTCCCCGCGTTGACCCCATGTCCCCATTAACCCCTGTTTCCCCCTGTTATCCCCCATGTCCCCCCATTAACCCCATGTCCCCATTAACTCTTGTCCCCCCGTTAACCCCATGTCCCCATTAACCCCCGTGTCCCCCTGTTATCCCCCATGTCCCCCCATTAACCCCCGTGTCCCCGCGTTGACCCCATGTCCCCATTAACCCCTGTTTCCCCCTGTTATCCCCCATGTCCCCCCATTAACCCCATGTCCCCATTAACCCCCGTGTTCCCCCGTTAACCCCCATATCCCCCCGTTAACCCCCGTGTCCCCGCGTTGACCCCATGTTCCCATTAACCTGTTTCCCCCGTTATCCCCCATGTCCCCATTAACTCTTGTCCCCCCATTAACCCCCTGTCCCTATTAACCCCGTGTCCCCCCATTAACCCCATGTCCCCGTTATCCCCCATGTTCCCTCATTAACCCCGTGTCCCCATTAATCCCCGTTACCTCCCACATCCCTCCGTTAACCCCATCCCCCCATTAACCCCGTGTCCTTGTTATCCCCCACGTCCCCCCATTAACCCCATGTCCCCATCAACCCCTGTCTCCCCATTAACCCCATGTCCCCATTATCCCTCATGTCCCCCCATTATCCCATGTCCCTATTAACCCCTGTTACCCCCCATGTCCCCATTAACCCCCGTGTCCCACCCCCCCCAGACAGCATGATCCGGGTGGGCGCCGACTACCAGGCCGTGATCCCCGACTGCAAACCAGGTGGGGACGGTTTGAATGGGCAGGGGGGGAGTGGGGGGGGGGTCTGTGTCCCCCTCTTTGACCTTCCCCCCCCCTGCCCAGAGAGCCCCGCCCGCTACAGCAACAAGGAGCTGAAGGGGATGCTGGTCTGGGCCCCCAACCACTGCGTGTCGGACGCCAAACGTGAGCCCCCCCGCATGGTACCGGGGTGTCCCTCGGGGGATGGGGGTGCCCCCCACCCTCCCTGACACCCCCTTCCCCCCCCAAACTCCCCTTTCCCTCCCGCAGTGGACAAATACATCGCCATGGCCAAGGACAAGCACGGCTACAACATCGAGCAGGTACCGCCGACCCCCCAAACAGCACAGGGGCCCCCCAAGCGTGTCCTGACCCCCCCCTGCCCCCCCCCCCAGGCGCTGGGGATGCTGCTGTGGCACAAACACGACGTGGAAAAGTCCTTGGCCGACCTGGGCAACTTCACACCCTTCCCGGACGAGTGGACGGTGGAGGACAAGGTGCTGTTCGAGCAGGCGTTCAGCTTCCACGGCAAGAGCTTCTCCCGCATCCAGCAGATGGTGAGAGGCCCCCCCCAAATGCACCCCCAAACCCCCCCAAAATGCACCCCCAAACCCCCCCCAAATGCACCCCCAACCCCCCCCCAAATGCACCCCCAAACACCCCCCAAATGCACCCCCAAACCCAACCCAAATGCACCCCCAAACGCCCCCCAAAATGCACCCCCAAACCCATCCCAAATGCACTCCCAAACCCCCCCAAATGCACCCCTAAATGCCCCCCAAAATGCACTCCCAACCCCCCCAAAATGCACCCCTAAACCCTTCAAATGCACCCCCAAACCCCCCCAGCTCCTCTCCCTTTTCTAGGAGTGTCCCCCCCCATATTTCAGGGGTTCCTTCCCCATTTCTAGGGGGTTGCCCCCCTCTATTTTTAGAGCTCTCCTGCATTTCTTAAAGGGCTGCCCCTCATTTACAGGGGTCCCCCCCTTTTCTTAGCCTCCCCCCACCCAAAACTCACCTCTGCCCCCCCCGACCCTCCCCAGCTCCCCGACAAGTTGATCTCCAGCCTGGTTAAATATTATTATTCCTGGAAAAAAACCCGCACCCGAACCAGCGTGATGGACCGACAGGCGCGGCGCCTCCTGGGCCGCAAAGACCGTGACGACAGGTGACCCCCCCCCGCCCCCCTGCCCCGCGGCACCCCCAAAAACCCTCTTTTCACCCCCGTTTCCATAGCAATGACGAGACCGACGATCCCCATGAGAGGGAGGTGGAAGCAGCGGACCCCAAAAAAGAGGTTTGGGCCGGGGTGGGGGGCGCTGGGGTCACTTTGATGGCACGGTGACCCCAACCCCCCCCCCCCCCTCGAATTAATCGGTTTCAGCCTTTTTACCCCAAAAGCGCCACGCGGAAGGAGGCGCAATATCGGCACCACCCCCCCGCGCGGCAGCGGCGCCGCCCCCCCCGGGGGATGCACCTGAGCCGGGAGGACGTGGCCGGTGTCACCGCCAACCCCGACCTGGGGGCGCTGGCCCTGCAGCAGCTGGACTGTCAGCTGGTGTCCCTCAAACGGCAGGTAAAACACCCCAAAAAAACACACACCCCCCCCCCCCAATCTATGGGGTGCCCCCCCTGTGCTGTGGGGTGACCCTGGGCTGTGTCCCCTCCCCAGGTGCAGCGGATCAAGCAGATGAACAGCGGCCTGAAGCTGGCGCTGGCGGGGGGGCTGGAGGGGCTGCGGCCGCCCGAGGTGGGTTTGGGGGGCGCCGGGGGGGTCCCATCGTGTCCCTGCCCCGCGTCACCCGCCGCCCCGGCTCCCTCCAGGGCAAGTTCGGCTCCCGCTGGACAACGGACGAGCAGCTCCTGGCAGTGCAGGGTGAGGACCCCCCCCCCAGATTAACCTTGTTAACGCCCCACCCTCGTTAACACCCCGCCCTCATTACTCTCATTACTCTCATTACCCTAATTAACCCCCAGCCCTCCGGCGCTGCGCCCGTGACCTCCCACCCGTGTCGCCGGCCCGGGGACGGAGTTTCCTCCTGGGCACCGCCCGGCGCCGCCGGGGACGGGACCAAGTGCAGCCCCGCCCCGGGGAGGGGCCAGGGGAGGAGGAGGTGGAGGAAGAGGTGAGCAAGGGTGGGGAGGGGGGCGCCCTGGGGCCTGGGACCAGCCCCAGGTCTGGGCTTAGTCCTGGTCACAGCCCCACCTCTGGTCTTAGTCCTGGTCCCAGTCCGGGTTCTGGTCTCAGTCCTGGTCCCAGTCCCGGATCTGGTCTCAGTCCTGGGTCTGGTCTTAGTCCTGGTCTTAGTCTCAGATCTGGTCTCAGTCCTGGTCCCAGCCCCGGGTCTGGTCTTAGTCCTGGTCCCAGTTTCAGATCTGATCTCAGTCCTGGTCCCAGTTTCAGATCTGGTCTCAGTCCCAGGTCTGGTCTCAGTCCTGGTCCCGGTCCGGGGTCTGGTCTCAGTCCTGGTCCCGGTCCCGGGTCTGGTCTCAGTCCCAGATCTGGTCTTAGTCCTGGTCCCGGTCCGGGGTCTGGTCTCAGTCCTGGTCCCGGTCCCGGGTCTGGTCTCAGTCCCGGGTCTGGTCTTAGTCCTGGTCTCAGTCTCAGATCTGGTCTCAGTCCTTGTCCCAGGCCCAGGTCTGGGCTTAGTCCTGGTCCCAGCCCCAGGTCTGGTCCCAGTCTCACATCTGGTCTCAGTCCTGGTCTCAGTCCCAGGTCTGGTCTCGGTCCCGGTCCCGGGTCTGGTCTCAGTCCTGGTCCCAGTCCCGGGTCTGGTCTCAGTCCCAGTCCCAGTCCCGGTCCCGGTCCCGGTCTCAGTCCCGGTCCCGGTCCCAGCCCCACGCCGCTGTTCTTCCCGCAGGTGCAGATCACGGGGTTTTCCCGCCCGGCTCCGGCCCCGCCCACCAGCGCGGCCCCGCCCCCTCCGCCGGCCCCGCCCCTTCCACCCTCCGCCTCGCGCCCCCCGCAGCCCCCGCCCCTCCTGCGCCCGGCTCCGCCCCCCGTGCCCGCGCGGCCCCGCCCCCCGCCGCCTCTGGTCCGGCCTGGCCACGCCCACGCCCCTCGGCCACGCCCCCCCGCTGCCGGCCACGCCCCGCCCCGCTGAGCCCTGCGGTCCACAGCGCCCCCTGCTGGGCTGGGGGACACGCGGCCCCGGTCTGGGGGGTCCTTGGGGGTCCCAGTCACGTTTGCAATAAAGGTATTTTACTAGAGCGGCTGCGTGTGCAGGTCTGTACTGGGAGCGTCGCTCTGTGCTGGGAGCACCGGTCTGTGCTGGGAGCACCCCTCTGTGCTGGGAGCACCGCTCTGTGCTGGGAGCACCGCTCTGTGCTGGGAGCACCGCTCTGTGCTGGGAGCACTGGTCCGTGCTGGGAGCACCGCTCTGTACTGGGAGCACCGCTCTGTGCTGGGAGCGCCGGTCTGTGCTGGGAGAACCCCTCTGTACTGGGAGCACCCCTCTGTACTGGGAGCACCGGTCTGTGCTGGGAGCACCGGTCTGTGCTGGGAGCACCGGTCTGTGCTGGGAGAACCCCTCTGTGCTGGGAGCACCGGTCTGTACTGGGAGCACCGGTCTGTGCTGCGAGCACCGGTCTGTGCTGGGAGCGCTGCTCTGTACTGGGAGCACCGGTCTGTACCGGGAGTGCCAGTCTGTGCTGGGAACGCTGCCCTCTGTACTGGGAGCACTGGTCTATACTGGGAGCGCCGCTCTGTACTCGGAGCACTGCTCTGTGCTGGGAGCACTGGTCCATACTGGGAGCACCGCTCTCTGTACTGGGAGCACTGGTCCATACTGGGAGCGCCGCTCTCTGTACTGGGAGCACTGGTCCATACTGGGAGCGCCGCTCTCTGTACTGGGAGCACTGGTCTGTGCTGGGAGCACCGCTCTGTACTGGGAGCATCGGTCTGTACTGGGAGCACTGCTCTGTGCTGGGAGCACTGGTCCATACTGGGAGCGCCGCTCTCTGTACTGGGAGCACTGGTCAGAGGCGATGGGTCTTTCTGGAAAGATTTTAATCTAGAACCTGGAAAATCCAGAGCGGGCGGAGCCGGGGGGCGGGGCCAGCAGCTCTGCCCCTCCCCCACCTGGCGAGGGGGGCGGGGCCCGTGGGAGGGGCTTTGGGGCCCCGCCCCCCCCCGGGGGGCGGGGCTACAGCAGTTTAAAGGGGCCGTCACCCCCAGCAGCAGCAGAACCGCCCCCCCCCGCCCCTTCCTGAGTGGTGGGAGAGGGGACATCCCCGTGTCCCCCCCTCATGACATCAGGATGTCCCCATGTCCCCTAAGGCCACCAGGGGGAGGCCCGGGTCACCCCCATAGGGACAAAAAGGCCCCAGACTGTCCCCACGTCCCCCGGGGGACACCCAGGAGCATCCCCGTGTCCCCCGTAAGGCTTTGGGGACATCCCTGCAGCTCCCTGGGCCACCCAGGGTGTCCCCAGCAGTCCCGAGTCCATCCAGGGCAAGCCCGGAGCTTCCTGGGCCAGCAAAATGTCCCCACGTGTCCCTGGGGCACCCAGGATGTCCCCAGAGATCCCTGGTCCATCCGAGACGGCCCCACAAGGTTCTGGACCACAAAGAATGTTCCCACAGGTCCCAGGTCCATCCAGAATGTCCCCATGTGTCCCCGGGCCATCCAGGACGTCCCCATGAAGTCCTCGATCGCACAACGTCCCCAGAGGTCCCAGGTCCATCCGAGACGTCCCCAGAGGTCCCAGGTCCATCCAGAACGTCCCCAGAGGTCCCAGGTCCGTCCAGAACGTCCCCAGGTCCATCCGAGACGTCCCCAAAGGTCCCAGGTCCATCCAAAATGTTCCCAGGTCCATCCAAGACGTCCCCAAAGGTCCCAGGTCCGTCCAGAACGTCCCCAGGTCCATCCAAGACGTCCCCAAAGGTCCCAGGTCCATCCAGAACGTCCCCAGAGGTCCCAGGTCCGTCCAAGGCGTCGCCCACAACTCTCAGACCCATCCCCGTCCGTCTGTCCATCAGCATCTCGCCGGCCGTCGGGCGCGCATCCCCGAGGCGCCGGTGCCGCCGCCTCAGAGCTTGAGCTCGTTGGCCACCTTGGAGGCGATGTTCTTGAAGGCCATGGAGGTGCCGGCGATGCGCTTGAAGCGGACGCCGTTGAGGGACAAGCGGGGCAGTTTGCAAACCTCCATCTCCCACTGCACGAAGGAGTCGTGGCCGGGGGCGCCGTGGGCGCAGAGGAGGACGAACCGCTCCTGGGGTTCGCAGCGGCAGCTGTTGGCGTCCAGGACCTTGCGGATCTCGCGCAGCATCTCGCCGGGTTCCAGGGAGCTCGTGGTTTTCATGCTCCAGGTGAAGCGTAGAGAACGGGGTTTGGCTTCGCGGATGGTGGTGGCGGCGGCGTCGCGAGGGGGTTTGTCGGGACCGACCACGGGCCTGAGGAGACGGGGGGGGTGGGGGGGGGACAAACGGGGTCAGAAAGGGGGGGGTGGTGGCATCAGGGGGAGCCTGGGGACAGCGGGGGGGGGCAGCAGGGTCAGTGCGGGGGGGTCTGGGGTGGTGGAGGCTCAAGGGACGTCACTGGGAGCAGCACCGAGGTCCTGGGTGTCGTGGGGACACCACGGATGGCCCGGGGACACTGGGGGGGTCGGGGTGGAGCCCGGGGGTGACACGAGGAGCCCACGGGGACTCCGGGGGTGGCACGAGGAGCCTGGCGGTGTCCCGGGGAATGCATGGGGACCCCGGGGTGACACAGGGATCCCGCGGGGACCCCAGAGGTGTCACGAGGACCCTGGGGATCTCATGGGGACCCCAGGGGTGACACAAAGACCCCGGGGGTGTCCTGGGGACCTCATGGGGACCCCAGGGGTGACACAGGACCCTGGGGGATCTCATGGGGACCGCAGGGGTGACACAAGGACCCTGGGGGTGTCCCAGGGATCCCATGGGGACCCCAGAGGTGTCACGAGGATCCCGGGGGTGTCCTGGGGATCTCATGGGGACCCCAGGGGTGACACAAAGACCCTGGGGGTGTCCCGGGGATCCCATGGGGACCCCAGAGGTGTCACGAGGATCCCATGGGTGTCATGGGGACCCTGGAGGTGTCCCAGGGATCCCATGGGGACCCCAGAGGTGACACAAGGACCCTGGGGGTGTCCCGGGGATCCCATGGGGATCCCAGAGGTGTCACGAGGACCCCGGGGGTGTCCTGGGGATCCCATGGGTGTCACAGGGACCATGGGGGTGTCCCGGGGATCCCATGGGGACCCCAGAGGTGACACAAGGACCCTGGGGGTGTCCTGGGGATCCCCTGGGTGTCACAGGGACCATGGGGGTGTCCCAGGGATCCCATGGGGACCCCAGAGGTGTCACGAGGACCCCGGGGGTGTCCTGGGGATCCCCTGGGTGTCACAGGGACCATGGGGGTGTCCCGGGGATCTCATGGGGACCCCAGAGGTGTCACGAGGACCCCGGGGGTGTTCTGGGGATCCCGTCCCCACACTCACCTCAGCGTCTCCACCCGGTCTTTGCTCTCGGGCTCGTGCGGGTTCCTCGAGAGACAAGAAGGGGCAGAAATGAGTCGGGGCGGGGGGGCGGCGTCCCTTCTCCCTCCCGCCACGGGACCCAGGCATCCGGACGGACAGACAGACACACACACAGAGGGAGGACGGACGGACGGACAGCCGCAGCCGAGCGGGGAGGGGACCATGCGGGGCTGATGGGGGGGTTGGGGGGGGGACCTGCTCTCCCCGGGGGGCGGGGTGGGGGGGGCGGGAGGTGACATGCGGGGGGACCCAGGCGTCCGGCACGGCCCCTACCTTCTGGCAAACCTGAAAGACAGATTTCTACAAAGACAAACAGAAAAGAAGGGCGAGGTTGGGGGGTGGGGAGGGGGCCAGGACAGAGCCACCCCCCTCCCCCCACACCTCAGGGGACCCTGGCGTCCGGGTGTCCCCTCCCCCCCCCCACCGCCAACTCCTGGCCCCCCAGCTGGGGATGGTGTTGGGATAGGGGACCCAGGCGTCCGGGGCAAAGCTGCACTCCCACCCCCACCAACGTCCCCTCCCCAGCTCTGCGGCGTCACACAGAGGGGGGACGTGGGGACAGGAGGGGACGTGGGGGGACACAGAGGGGACACCAGAAGGGCCCCGGGGTGGGGGGCACAAAGAGGGGACACGGAGGGGACGTGGAGTAGCCTGGAGGGACAAGGATGTACAGAGAAGCCCCCAGGGTCAGGGGGGGGACACGGAGGAGTCCTGAGCGGGGGACAAGGGGACACACAGGAGGGACAAAGGGGACAAGAGGGAACACAGGGAACACAGAGAGGGGACATGGAGGGGGACACAGAGTGGGGGGACAAAGGGATGTGCACAGGGGGACACGTAGAGGGGACAGGGAAGAACCTGAGAGGACAAGGGGACACACCAAGGGGACACGGAGGAGACACGGAAGAGCCACTGGTGGGGGGGACAAATGGACATGCAGAGGGGGACACAGAGAGGGGACATGAAGGAGCCCTGAGAGGACAAGGGGACACCGAGGGGACACCGAGGGGAGGAACAAAGGGACATGCACAGGGGGACATGTAAAGGGGACAGGGAGGAGCCCTGAGAGGACACGGGGAGGACACGAGGACGGCATGGGGGGGACCCTAAGAGGACAAGGGGACACAGAGAGGATACCGAGGGGACACCGAGAGGACACCAAGGGGACACCGAGGGGAGGAACAAAGGGACATGAACAGGGGGACACGTAAAGGGGACAGGGAGAAGCCCTGAGAGGACACGGGGAGGACACAGGGGGGACACGAGGAGGGCATGGGGGGGACCCTAAGAGGACAAGGGGACACTGAGGGGACACCGAGGGGACACCGAGGGGAGGAACAAAGGGACATGCACAGGGGGACACGTAAAGGGGACAGGGAGGAGCCCTGAGAGGACACGGGGCGGACACGAGGAGGGCATGGGGGGGACCCTAAGAGGACAAGGGGACACCGAGGGGACACCGAGGAGAGGAACAAAGGGACATGCACAGGGGAACACGTAAAGGGGACAGGGAGGAGCCCTGAGAGGACACAGGGGGGACATGAGGAGGGCATGGGGGGGACCCTAAGAGGACAAGGGGACACCGAGGGGACACAGAGGGGACACCGAGGAGAGGAACAAAGGGACATGCACGGGGGGGGGAAACGTAAAGGGGACACAGAGGGGACACCGAGCCAGCCCAGGAGCCACACGCTGAGAACGCGCCACACGGCGGAGCCGCCCCCCGTGCTCGCTCACCTGCGCACGAACTTGGAGGTGAACTTGCTGAACAGGCTGGCGGGGGGGCCGCGGCGGCCCTGGCCGGCGCCCATGGGCGAGGCGGGGGGGGGCAGCGCGGGGGGCAGCGCGTAGGGCAGGGGGGGCTGGTCCCGCGCCCCCCGCAGCTGCCCCGCGTGGAACGTGCTGCGCGTGGCCACCCCCCGCGGGAAGCTGGGCCGCTCCCCCGGCGCTTGGCTCACGTTGTGCGCCGAGGGGGAGGCTGCGGGGACCCGGGGGGGCACCGCGCTGGGGAACGGGGCAACGGGTTAACGGGGACACACGGGGACACGCGGGGACCCCCACGGACGCACTGTCACCCCACGGCCCCCCCCAGGGACCCACGGTCACCCCAAGGACCCTCAGGGACACGCAGCCCCCCCAGGGACCCACAGTCACCCCAAGGACCCTCAGGGACACACAACCCCCCTACAGGGACCCACAGTCACCCCAAGGACCCTCAGGGACACGCAGCCCCCCCCAGGGACCCACGGTCACCCCAAGGACCCTCAGGGATGCACTGTCACCCCACGGCCCCCCCAGGGACCCACGGTCACCCCAAGGACCCTCAGGGACACGCAGCCCCCCCCAGGGACCCACGGTCACCCCAAGGACCCTCAGGGACGCACTGTCACCCCACGGCCCCGCCCAGGGACCCACGGTCACCCCAAGGACCCGCAGCCCCCACCCAGGGACCCACGGTCACCCCAAGGACCCTCAGGGACACGCAGCCCCCCCCAGGGACCCACGGTCACCCCAAGGACCCTCAGGGATGCACTGTCACCCCACGGCCCCCCCAGGGACCCACGGTCACCCCAAGGACCCTCAGGGACACGCAGCCCCCCCCAGGGACCCACGGTCACCCCAAGGACCCTCAGGGACGCACTGTCACCCCACGGCCCCGCCCAGGGACCCACGGTCACCCCAAGGACCCGCAGCCCCCACCCAGGGACCCACGGTCACCCCAAGGACCCCCAGGGATGCACTGTCACCCCACGGCCCCCCCCAGGGACCCACTGTCACCCTGTTATGGGGAACAAGGGGTTAATGGGGAACACAGGGGTCCACAGGGACCCACTGTCACCCCACAGCCCCCCCCAAGGACCCACTGTCACCCTGCTATGGGGAACAAGGGGTTAATGGGGGACACAGGGGTCCCCAGGGCCCCCCCCCCGCAGTGATCCATGGTCACCCCACAGCGCCCCCAAGGACCCACTGTCACCCTGCTGTGGGGAACAAGGGGTTAACAGGGGACAGGGGGGTCCCCATGGCCCCCCCCCAGGGACCCACGGTCACCCTGCTATGGGGAACAAGGGATTAATGGGGGGGACAAGGGATTAATGGGGGACACAGGGGTCCCCAGGGACCCACAGTCACCCTGCTGTGGGGAACAAGGGGTTAATGGGGGACAGGGGGGTCCCCACAGCCCCCCACTGACCCATGGTCACCCCCACAGCACCCCAAACCCCTGGGGACATGTTGGGGGGCCAGGGAGGGGGCACCAGCCCCCCAAATTCCTGGGGACACATTGGGGGGGGCCAGGGAGGGGGCACCAGCCCCCCAAATTCCTGGGGACACATTGGGGGGGCCAGGGAGGGGGGCACCAGCCCCCCAAATTCCTGGGGACACATTGGGGGGCCAGGGAGCGGGCACCAGCCCCCCAAATTCCTGGGGACACACTGGAGTGTGCCGGGGAACAAGAGCCTCCCCCAAGTCACCCCAAATCACACCGGGGTCAGGAAGAGGTACACGGGGACCCCCCAAAACCCTCCCGGGGGTCCCCCCAGAACATGGACCCCGTGCTGGGATTTTTGGGGGGGCCTTGCCTGGGCCGGGGGGTCTCGCTGTTGGCATCGGGTTTCGGGTGCTGGCGGGAGCGTGGGGGGGCCCCGGGTGAGGGCCGGCAGCTAGGAGAGAAAATGGGGGGGCGGGGGAGCATTAAGGGGGGGCAGGGAGGTGTTTTGGGGGTTCAGGGGGGGCCCGTACCTCTCCTTGCCGTTCTGGAGGGGGCTCTGGGCCAGGCTGGCGCGTTCCAGCAGCGGAGAGTTGCGGCTGCGGGTGGTGCCGGTGGAGAGGACGCTGTTCTGGGTGGGGGGGACAGGGAAAAATTGGGGTGCTGGAGGCAAACCCAGGGAGCGGGGCACCCCCAAAATGCAGGAGCTGCGGGTTTGGGGACCCTCCTTTAGGGTCCCATGGAAATCAGGGCACCCTTGAGAGACATGGGTGTTGTGGGGGGGACGGCCCTCTTCTCCTAACCCCAAGGGGACCCAGGCGTGCGGGACCCCCCTGTGCCCCCAAATAACCTCAGCCCCCACCCAACCAGAGAACCCAGGCGTCCGGGACCCCCCTGTGCCCCCAAATGACCTCAGCCCCCACCCAACCCCAAGGGGACCCAAGCATCCGGGACCCCCCTGTACCCCCAAATGACCTCAGCCCCCCACAACCAGGGGACCCAGGTGTCCGGGACCCCCCTGTGCCCCCAAATGACCTCAGCCCCCACCCAACCAGGGGACCCATGCGTCCGGGACCCCCCTGTGCCCCCAAATGACCTCAGCCCCCAGCCAACCAGAGAACCCAGGCGTCCGGGACCCCCCCTGTGCCCCCAAATGACCTCAGCCCCCACCCAACCCCAAGGGGACCCAAGCGTCCGGGACACCCCTGTGCCCCCAAATGACCTCAGCCCCCAGCCAACCAGGGAACCCAGGCGTCCGGGACCCCCCTGTGCCCCCAGATGACCGCAGCCCCCACCCAACCAGGGAACCCAGGCATCCGGGCGCCCCCCGCCGTGCTCACCGTGGAGGGGGAGGGGGTGCCCTTGGCTCGCTCCAGGCTGGGCAGGGGGCTGGGGGGCACTTTGGCGGTGCTGCCCGCCCGCCGCCCCCCCTCTTCCTCACCGCCACCCCCGCCTCCTCCTCCTCGCTTGTTCTCCGCGTTGGCCGCCTGCGTCTTCTTGCAGTAGGAGGCCGAGGCGGGGATGGACAGTCCAGCTGGGGGGGGAACAGGGGGTCAATACAGAGTCTTGGGATGCCCCCCACTTCACCCCCTCCACCCCACAGGGACCCAGGCGTCCGGGGCAGACCCCCCGTTGTCCCCCCACCCACGGGTCCCGGCATCCAGGTTTCCCCTCCGCCCACGGACCGCGGCATCCGGAGGGCTCCCCGCATTGTCATTGTGCCCCCCCCGTTGTCCCCCGTCTCGGGGGGGCTCACCCTGGTCGCTGACGCGGCGTTTGGGGTTGGCCGAGACGCTGCGCTGGACCTTGTGGGCCGGGGAGGGGCCCGAGGCGTTGGGCAAGTCCGGGGCCACTCGCGGCTTCAGCGACAGGTTCTCCTCCAGCTGGGGACGTGTGGGGACATGTGGGGACATGGGAGGACATGCCAAGAAGATGTGGGGACAATGACCCAGCAGCCAGGGTTGGGGATGGGACGCGCTGGCACGGGGCACAGCTGGGGACAAGGGACAGCTGGGGACAGGGACAGGGCACGGCTGGGGATGAGGGACAGCTGGGGACAGGGACAGGACACGACTGGGGACAGGGACAGGGCATGGCTGGGGATGAGGGACAGCTGGGGACAGGGACAGGACACGGCTGGGGACAGGGACAGGGCACGGCTGGGGATGAGGGACGGCTGGGGACAGGGACAGGGCACGGCTGGGGATGAGGGATGGCTGGGGATGAGGGACAGCTGGGGACGAGGGACAGGGCACAGCTGGGGACAGGAACAGGGCACAGCTGGGGACACAGGAACAGGGCACAGCTGGGGACGGGGTATGGATGGGGACAAGGACACAGCAGGCCCAGGGGGACACGATGGCCCAGGGACGTGCTGGCACAGGGTCAGGGTACGGCTGGGAGAACGGTGTCCCGCGTCCCCCCCATCCCCTCGCTGTCCCCCAAATTTAAGACTTTTGGGTCCCCACCCCACATTTTTGGGTCCGAATTCAATATTTTTGGGATGTTCCCCCACTTTTGGGATTCCCCCCCCCCCGCCCCCATTTTTGGGTCCAAATCCAGGATTTTGGGGTCATCTCCCCCCATGTAGGGGTGTCCCACCCCCCATTCTTGGGGTCCCACCCCCCATTTTTGGGCCCCAAATTCAACACTTTTGGGACCCCGCCTCCCCTTTTTTTGTTCCAATTCAGGATTTTTGGGTCCAAGTTCAACACTTTTTGCGTCCCAGCCCCCAAGTTTGGGTCCGAATTGAAGATTTCTGGGTCCAAATTGAAGATTTTAGGGTCCCCCCCCCCCATTTTTGGGGGCCCCCCCGCCCCGCACCTCCGAGCTCTTGTGGTCCAGCAGCAGGTACGTGGCCATCACCTCGTTGTACTTCTGTCCCACCAGCGACTCCTGGATCTCCTCCCGTGTGTACCCCATGGACACCATCAGCTCTGGGGTGGGGGGGGACCCAGGCGTCCGGGGGGGCTCCAGGAACCCCTGACCCCCCCAAAATGGGACCTGGGTGGCCGGGAGGGGTCCCCACCTGTTCTCCGAGGGTCCTTGTAGTCCGGCACGGGCTCCACGTAGGGCTTGAGCTCGTCGTCCTCGTGCCCCACGTTCATCCAACGGTCCTTCATGATTTGCTGGGGGGCGGGGGGGGACAGACACGGGACACCAAAGGGGGGCTTGAGGAGGGAGCTGGGGGTCCCAGGGGCACCCAGGACCGTGCTTGGGGGTCTTGGGGTGCTCTTGGGGGTGTCCAAGATCCCATGGGTGGTCGGGATCATGCAGAAGGTGCCCAGGGCCATTCTGGGGGCGCCCAGGGCCATTCTGGGGGCGCCCAGGGCCCCCCCTCACCTCCAGGGTGCCCCTCTTGGTAGGATTAAGGATGAGAAACTTCTTGAGCAGGTTCTCGCAGTCGGTCGACATGTAGAAGGGGATGCGGTACTTGCCCCGCAGCACCCGCTCCCGCAGCTCCTGCGGCAAGAAAACACCCGTCGCCAAATGGAACCCCCCCAAAAAACGCCCGGGGGATCCCCCCAAAACGAGGCACCACCTTCAGATTTTGGCCGTCGAAGGGTAAGGAACCGCTGACCAGGGTGTAGAGGATGACACCCAAGCTCCAGACGTCGACTTCGGGGCCGTCGTATTTCTTGCCCTGGAAGAGCTCGGGGGCGGCGTAGGGAGGGGACCCGCAGAACGTGTCTAGTTTGTTCCCGAAGGTGAATTCGTTGCTGAAGCCGAAATCGGCGATTTTGATGTTCATGTCGGCGTCCAGCAGGAGGTTTTCTGCCTGTCCCGGGGGAGGGAGAGCGGCCCGAGGGGTGTCAGGGGGGGCCGCGTGCTCTGCGGGGCGGTTTTGGGGTGCGGGAGTGGAGATGGGGGGCTGGAAGTAGCTGGTGCTGCTCGGGGGGTCCCAGGGCGGTCTGGGTGCTGTTTGGTGGTCCGAGGGGGGCTGGGTGCTGTTTGGAGGTCCCGGGATGGGGGTGGGTGCTGTTTGGGGGTCCCAGGGGGGAATGGGTGCTGTTTGGGGGGTCCCAGGGGTTCTGAGTGTTGGGTGCCATTTGGGGGATCCCTCCACCCTCCCTGGGGTGCCAGGGGGGTCTGGGTGCTGTTTGGGGGTCCCAGGGGGGAGTAGGTGCTGTTTGGGGGGGTGCCAGGGGGGTCTGGGTGCTGTTTGGGGGTCCCAGGGGGGGCTGGGTGCTGTTTGGGGGTCCCGGGGTGGGGGGGGGGGGCTGGGTGCTGTTTGGGACAAGAGGGATGGGGGGGGGTACCCGGGGAGCACCTTGGAGTGCTGGGGGGGGTGGTCCCCGGGGGTCCTCACCTTCAGGTCCCTGTGCACGATGAACTTCTGGTGGCAATACTGCACGGCCGACACTATCTGCAGGATGGGGGGGCGTCAGGGGGGCCCCCCACCCTTGAGGGGCACAGGGGGATACCCAGGGACACAGGGGTGACCCCAAACCCCCCCAAAACGGGGTCACACTCGCGACCCCCCCAGCCCGACCTGGCGGAACTTGGCCCGAGCTTCTTTCTCCTTCATGCGCCCGTGGGCCACCAGGTAGTCGAAAACTTCACCTTTTTGAGGGGGGGGGACACAAAGAGCAGGCGGGGGGGTGAGTGACACCCTGTGACACCTTTTCCCCCAACACCTTTTCATTATTTGTTCTTCTATTTCAGAAAGTATTTCCCTTACTATCGCTGTGATAAGGATTGTAGCCTGAAAAGTATAAAACAAATTACAGCGGGGAACATTTTTAGAAAGGAAAGCGTTAATTATTCCTCGCTTACTTTACGGAAAACATCACTAAAGTTACGGCAAAATCACATCAGTGTGATAAAAAGAGAAGCACTAAGTTCACAACAATAGAGAAACTAACTAAGTGCATCTCGAAACCTAGAATTCTGAGTCAGGCAGAAATATTCTTAAAGTTTTATTTTAAAATTTGGGCCAAATCTGATAATTTTTTAAAAATATTCCCACAGAGAAACTTAAGTATCTTCTATCTATTTTTTTGTGCCCATCTTAATCATTACGAGGGCATTTTTTTAAACCCTGCAAGGCAAAGACAAGTTAAAAAGCTTAAAACTGAATCATTTAGAAAAAATTTGTATTGATTCCAAAGACTTCAGGGCTCACGTGATGAGCTTTAAGCCTCTCGCCAATTGTGTGGCACCATGCAGAAATCTGCCAAAATGAAGTTTGGTGCTCATTGTATCTTAATTAATAGTATAATGAGTTTCCTTAGGTAGCCAAATCATTCGTTTGCTGCTCACCCCCGCTGGCGTATTCCATGACCAGATACAGCGTCTTCTCCGTCTCGATCACCTCGAAGAGCTTCACTGCGAAAAGGGACAAAGAGGAGCTGGAAAGGGGGAGGCAGGGTGGGGGGGGACCCCTCGCGACCCCCCCCGAGGGTGGGGGCCCCTCCCAGGGTGGGGATGAGGGGTTGCGGGGGTCCCAGCGCACGGCTGGGGGGGTTTGGGGGCTCACCGATGTTGGGGTGGTTCAGGACCTTCATGATTCGCACCTCCCGGAAAAGCTGTGAGGAAGTTTTGGGTTGATGTGTCACCACCCCCGGTGTGTGTCCCCAAAAGTGTCACCAACCCCCACCAGGGACCCCCAGATCTCCCCTCACCTTCTGCAGGCTGGAGGAGTTGAGCTGCGTCTTGTCGATGATCTTCACGGCGACCTGGGAGGGGACAGGGGTCAGGGAACGAGCCCGAGATTGTCCCCATACGAAGGTGACACCCACGGGACCAGGGGCCCAGAACTGTCCCCAAGCTGCGGTGACACCAACAGGACCAGGAGCCCAGAACTGTCCCCAGGTTGTGGTGACACCAACGGGACCAGGAGCCCACAACTGTCCCCAAGCTGCGGTGACACCAACAGGACCAGGAGCCCAGAACTGTCCCCAGGTTGTGGTGACACCAACGGGACCAGGAGCCCACAACTGTCCCCAGGCTGCAGTGACACCCATGGGACAAGGACCAGGAGCCCAAAACTGTCCCCAGGTTGTGGTGACACCAACGGGACCAGGAGCCCAGAACTGTCCCCAGGCCGCGGTGACACCCATGGGACAAGGACCAGGAGCCCAGAACTGTCCCCAGGCCGCGGTGACACCCATGGGACCAGGAGCCCAGAACTGTCCCCAGGTTGCGGTGACACCAACGGGACCAGGAGCCTACAACTGTCCCTAGGTTGCGGTGACACCAACAGGACCAGGAGCCCAGAACTGTCCCCGGGTTGCAGTGACACCCAAAGGACCAGGAGCCCAGAACTGTCCCCAGGTTGTGGTGACACCCATGGGACAAGGACCAGGAGCCCAGAACTGTCCCCAGGTTGCAGTGACAGCCACAGGACCAGGAGCCCAGAACTGTCCCCAAGTTGTGGTGACACCAACAGGACCAGGAGCCCAGAACTGTCCCCAGGTTGTGGTGACACCAACAGGACCAGGAGCCCAGAACTGTCCCCGGGTTGCAGTGACAGCCACAGGACCAGGAGCCCAGAACTGTCCCCAGGTTGCGGTGACACCCACGGGACCAGGAGCCCAGAACTGTCCCCAGGGTGCGGTGACACCAACAGGACCAGGAGCCCAGAACTGTCCCCAGGTTGCGGTGACACCCACGGGACCAGGAGCCCACAACTGTCCCCAGGTTGTGGTGACACCAACAGGACCAGGAGCCCAGAACTGTCCCCAGGTTGTGGTGACACCAACGGGACCAGGAGCCCAGAACTGTCCCCAGGTTGTGGTGACACCAACAGGACCAGGAGCCCAGAACTGTCCCCGGGTTGCGGTGACATCAACGGGACCAGGAGCCCAGAACTGTCCCCAGGCCGCGGTGCCACCCACGGCACAAGGACCAGGAGCCCAGACCCGTCCCTGCCGCGGTGCCACTCACCTCCTTGCCGGTCAGGACGTGCCGGGCCAGCTTGACCTTGGCGAAGTTGCCCTTGCCGATGGTTTTGAGCAGCCGGTAGTTGCCGATGTGCGGCTGCTCCTCGGCCGAGGCGCCGGCGTTGCGGCCCCGCAGCATGTTGGCCTTTCCGCCGCCCTTCCCGTCCGCCGGGCCGGCCTGCGGGGACACGAGGGGACAGTGGGCTCGCTGTGCGTCCCCCCCCGTGCCGCCCGGGGGGGTCCCGCGGCTCTCGGCGCGGCCGGGAGCAAAGTCCGGGCGCTGCCGATGGCGCCGCGCCCCGGGAGCCGCCCCCGATACCTGACGCAAGCGCCCGCGGTTTCGGGCTGGGCTGGGGTGGGGACGGGGCCGGCGGTGACACCCCCTCCCTGTTTGGGGACAGCAACGCGGGTGCCCCCTCCTACAAACAGGGCACCAAAACGTGGTGATTTTACCCCGAAACGGCCGATCTAGGTTCAACCCACAGTCCAAACGAGCACCAACACGCCCCCAAAAAAGCCCCTGTGGCCCCCCCCCGGCTTTGGGGACAGGCTCAGGGTGTTTCCTTATGGGGAGCGAAACGCCGACCCCTCCGCGCAGCGCTGTCACCGCTCCGGTGACACCGGAGATAACGGGCGCACGTGGGGCCACTGCAGTCCCCAAACCGCGCTGGGGCTTCGGGAGGGGCGATGCTTTGGGGCGCCCCCCCCACAGGAGGAAACCACCAACGGAAGCCATGGGGGGGGAGGTTTTCAAGTTTTCACCGTTGCTCAGCCAGAGATGGCGCAACCGGGTGCAGCACCCGGGTTTTGGGGGAGAACGCGGCGTTTTGGGGACTTGGATCCTCACCCAAAACCCAGCGCTTTGCCGGGGAGAAGTGAAGAAAAACGAGGGTTTTCTGCCAAAAAACTGCCGTGGCAACGGGGCGGGAGCTGGCGGCACCATCTGGCCTCGCTGCCGGGGAACCGAGCCGGTGTTTCGAGGCGCGCGGCTGCACCAACACCGGATTCCCCCCCAAAAACAACCTGCGGCAACACCTCCCGGCGCCGGCGGCTCCCTCTGCCCCCCGCCGGCAAAGGTCGTGCCGGGAGAGCAGCGGCGGCTTTACCAAAACACCGGGAGGTTGTCACCGTCCCCCGCGTCAGGACGTGGGCAGCCACTGGGTTTTGGCACAGTGCGGAGGACTCGGCTCTTGGCGTCCCCCCACAGCTGTGAAGAGCGGTGCCAGGTTTGGCGCTCGTTAACCAGATCCTTGTTAATTAAACCGGGCCCGAGCTCAGCTCAAAACCCCCTCGTTTGCTGCCGAAACGCCTCGTGCCTCAGTTTCCCCATCAAAACGCAGCGGGGACACCAAACGGGCCCAGCTCGGGGCGGTGCCGGTGACACCGACGGTGCCGGTGACACCGCAGCCGCTCGGGGCGTTCCCGGCACTGCCAAACCGGCTCGACCGGTTGGGCCAACGTCGGCTCAGCCGCGGGAGCCGGGAGGGTTGTGCCGGGGTTTTCACACCGGGGGAGAGGGGGCGGGGTGCGAAAACGGGGCAAAAAAGGGAAAAATCAACACTAAGGAGACGCAGCGGGGTGGGAAGGCGCCAGCTCAGGTGCTGGTTAGAGCCAAAGTGTTGGGAATCGCCACCGGAATGGCGGTGATGTCACCGCGGTGATGTCACCGGGGCCGGGGTGATGTCACCGCTTGGGTCAAAAGATCCCGGCGCGAAGAGGCGTCACCGGTAACGGTGGAACCGGTAACGGCCGCCGTGCCCGGAGTCTTTTTTTCCCCCCGCCGCCTCGCGATGGTGAAACAGCTTCGGCGCTGAAATGTCAGCCAAATTTAGTTATTTTTGAGAATTTTTTTTTATATATATATATGTGTATATCAAACCGCACCAGATCGGGCTCCACGTGATGGAGAAACTGGCGGGGGGAAGGGAGGGAGGACACCCCAGTTTCGGGGCTGGTTTGGGGGGGGGCTCCTCCCCATGTCCCCCCCAAACCCTCCCAACCACGAATAATTCTCTAGAGTTACATAATGGCAGCAAAACAGGGGGAAATGACCCAAAAGGGCCAGGGGGTGCCCGATGTCACGGTGGCATCGCCTCGTCCTCAGCGTTGGGGACACAGAGACAAAGCCACTTGTGCCTCCCCCACACCCCCAATCCTGCATCCTGCTGGGGTCCCCCTCCATCACTTGGGGTCCCCTCCATCACTTGGGGTCCCCTCCATCACTTGGGGTGTCCCCCTATCATTTGGGGTCCCCCCCTATCATTTGGGGTGTCCCCCATCACTTGGGGCTTCCCCCATCACTTGGGGTCCCTCCCTATCATTTGGGGTCCCCCCCATCACTTGGGGCGTCCCCCATCACCTGGGGCTTCCCCCATCACCTGGGGTCCCTCCCTATCATTCAGGGTCCTCCCCCATCACTTGGGGTCCCCCCCAATACAGAAGGTGGGGATCCCCCCACAATATCCTCCAAAACGGAATCGTCGTGGCGCTGGGGAAGTCGAGGGGACCCCCAGGCCCTCCCCGCGTGGGTTGAGCCATAAGTGGTGTCCCCAAAGCCGGGGGACCCCAAGAGCCCCCCCCCCCAAACCCACACCCCAACATGGGGAACACCCCCAAATCACACGCAGGGGGTGAACTCGCACCCTGCCCATCGTGGTGGGGGAGGCACCCACATAACCGGGGTGGGGGGGTCTCGGAGAGGAGCTGGGACTCCCTCGCAGAGGGGCCAGGTCAGGGAGCACAGGGCCCCCCCTTTTCCAGCTCATGGAGGGGCCCGCAACCCCCTCAGACCCCACACTGGTTCCTACAAAACGACCCCAGGACCCCCCGACCCCCTTTTTTCCCGAGGGAGGGACCTGGCGCCCCCCAGCCCCCTCTTTTCCCTCACAAAAAGGGACCCAGGGCCCCCCAGACCCCCATTTCCCCCCATAAACAGGGCCCTGGACACCCCAGACCCCCCTTTTCCCTCACAAAAAGGGACCCAGGGCCCCCCAGACCCCGCTTTTCCCTCATAAACGGGGCCCTGGACACCCCAGATCCCCCTTTTCCCTCACAAAAAGGGACCCAGGGCCTCCAAAAGCCCCCTTTTCCCTCACAAAAAAGGACCCAGAACCCCCCAGACCCCCTTTTTCCCTCACAAAAAGGGACCCAGAGCCCCCCAGACCCCCCCTTTTCCCTCACAAAAAGGCACCCAGGCGCCCCCAGACCCCCCTTTTCCCTCACAAAAAGGGACCCAGGGCCCCCCAGACCCCCCTTTTCCCTCACAAAAAGGGACCCAGGGCCCCCCAGACCCCCCTTTTCCCTCATAAACGGGGCCCTGGACACCCCAGATCCCCCTTTTCCCTCACAAAAAGGGACCCAGGGCCCCCAAAAGCCCCCTTTTCCCTCACAAAAAAGGACCCAGAACCCCCCAGACCCCCCTTTTCCCTCACAAAAAGGCACCCAGGCGCCCCCAGACCCCCCTTTTCCCTCACAAAAAGGGACCCAGAGCCTCCCAGACCCCCCTTTTCCCTCACAAAAAGGCACCCAGGCGCCCCCAGACCCCCCTTTTCCCCCACAAAACACCCCCCCAGACCCCCATTTCCCCTCCCAAACCGGCCCAGGACCGCCCCCCCCAAGGAGGGCCCCCCCATCCCTGCCGGCGGCCTTTACCTGCTCCGCGTCTCTCTCGTTGACGGTGGGCAAAGGGCTGCGGCCGCTGCTCGACATGGCGGCCCCCCCCCCCGCCGACTATCGCGATAGGGGGAAGCGCTGTGCGGGGAGGGGGAACGGAAGGTGGGGGACAGGAGCTCCGGGCCGCGCTCAGGGAGCGGGGGGGGGCCAGGCCAGCGGCATGGGGGAGGCCGGGGAGGGGGAGCGGAGCGGGGAACGAGAGGGGAGCGGGCGGCACGTCCGCCCGGCCCGGCCGCCTCACACTCGCGTCTCCTCAGCGCCCAGCGGCTCCCAACATGGCGGGCGCCGCCGGCCCTCGGCCATTTCCGCCGCCGCGCCGGAAACACCCGACACGCCTCCCGTTCCGCTTCGGCTCTTTCCGGATAGGGTTCGGCACCGCCTCCCGGCTTCGGGTGTTTCCGGTGGCGCTCCGGAATCACCCGACACGCCTCGGGTTCACGCTTCGGCTCTTTCCGGATGGATTCGGTTCGGCGGCGCCTCCCGGCTTCGGCTGTTTCCGGTGGCGCTCCGGAATCACCCGATGCCTCTCACCGGCCCCGCCCCCGGCGCGGAAAGACCCGAAGCCGGCTTCGGCAATTTCCGCTGACAGCCGCCTGGAACTCGGGAATAAAAAGAGAATTTACAACTCAAGAGGAATACAAGAGTTCTGTGAGGTTATGCTGGGAGAAAACTACAAGGGCCAAAGTCCAACTAGAGCTGGGCCCGGCCAGCGCTGCGAAAGGCAACGAGAAATGTTTCTACAAATACATCAGCAACAAGAGCAGGGCTAAGGAGAATCTCCAGATTTATCCCCCCCAACAAAAACCCAGACACGACACAGCTGCAAAACACACTTTTTACTGCAAAAACTCTGATGTAGAAACCGCCCCCAACCCCAGGTGCTGCCGCACCGCGCCGGGCAGAAAACTCTGCAAAAAGTGGAAAAAGTCCCGAAAAAGCGGCGCGGGAGACGCCGGGGCCGGGACCAGCCGCAGCAGCACCCGCGACGCGGCCGCCCGGGCGCTGGCGCCGAATCGCAGCAGCGGCCGCGGGGGCCGCGCGGGTCCGTCCCCCCGCGCCAGCGTCTCCGTCACCTCCCGCTCCAGCGCCAGCTCGTCCCCCTGGGGCTCCCCGGGGCCGTCGCGGTGCCGGAGCTGCCGCCGCACGCGGCGCCGCCCGGTCCACACGCGGTGCCACACGGCGCAGCTCCACGTCGCCGGCTCCTCGTCGCACCGCGGCTTCTTCACGGGGCCGTTCGGCACCGCGGGGAGGGGGCGTTTGGATCCCACTGACGGCTCCTCCGTGGTTGGTTCCACCGGGAGCCCCAATTCCTCACCGGCTGCACTCGGTGCCTCCACCGGGAGCCCCAATTCCTCACCGGCTGCACTCGGTGGCTTCTCCAGGGGCCCAAATTCTTCACCGGGAGGACCCGGTGGCTTCTCTGGGAGCCCCAATTCCTCACTGGCAGCACTCAGTAGCTTCTCCGGGAGCCCCAGTTCCTCACCGGCTGCACTCGGTGCCTCCACCAGGAGCCTCAATTCCTCACCAGCAGCACTCGGTGGCTTCTCCGGGAGCCCCAATTCCTCGCCGGCTGCACTCGGTGCCTCCACCGGGAGCCCCAATTCCTCACTGGGAGCACTCGGTGGCTTCTCTGGGAGCCCCAATTCCTCGCCGGCTGCACTCGGTGCCTCCACCGGGAGCCCCAATTCCTCACCGGCAGCACTCGGTGGCTTCTCCAGGAGCCCCAATTCCTCACCGGCAGCACTCGGTGCCTCCACCGGGAGCCCCAATTCCTCACCGGCAGCATTCGGTGGCTTCTCTGGGAGCCCCAATTCCTCGCCGGCTGCACTCGGTGCCTCCACCGGGAGCCCCAATTCCTCACCGGCAGCACTCGGTGGCTTCTCCAGGAGCCCCAATTCCTCACCGGCTGCACTCGGTGCCTCCACCGGGAGCCCCGATTCCTCACCGGCAGCACTCGGTGGCTTCTCCAGGAGCCCCAATTCCTCACCGGCAGCACTCGGTGCCTCCACCGGGAGCCCCGATTCCTCACCGGCTGCGCAGCTGCACTTGAGCACGTCCCTCAGGACAAAGTCGATGGCGGCACAGACGTCCCCAAACCGGATGCCGTGGCCGTCGGGACCTTCCACCGGCAGGGAGATGACGAAGGCGCCGGCGGCTCCCGGCTCCACGGCGCCGGGCTGGAAGAGCCGCACCAGCCCCCAGGCGCGGCCCTTGCCGGATTTCTGGCGGTACTGCAGGCTGCGGCAATACTTGGCGGCGTCGCGGCAGCAGCGGCCGAAGCGCGAGGCCGTTTTGGCGGTGACGTTGGCCGCCACGTTGTGGCTCAGCTCGAAAGGGTCCTGCAGGTTGAGGGGCCCCAACTTCAGCCCCTCGGGGATGTCCGGGGGGGGCAGCGGCAGCGCCCGCCCCTCCCGCAGCGAAACCATCTGCCCCGCGAAGTCAAAATCCCCAAAAACGGTGAAGAACTCGGCCAGGAGCGAAGCTGCGGGAGGGAGCGGCGGGTGAGGGCGGCACCGGGACCCCAGGACGCCCCCCAGACCCCTGGGACCCCCCCTGGACCCTTGGGATCCCTCTGGAAACCCCCCAGGACCCCCCTGGGACCCTCCCAGACCCCCAGGACACCCCCAGGACCCTTTGAACCCCCCCAGATCTCTCTGGGACCCCCCTGGAGCCCTTTGGACCTCCCTGGGACCTCTCCAGATCCTCTAGGACACCCCAGACCCCCCAGACCCCCCCAGTCTCCCCGGGACCCCCCCCAGGCGCTCACCGGGGCTCTGGGTGTTGGCGCTGGGCTCCAGCGCCGCCGCGTCGCCGGGGAAGCTGCAGTCCCAGCCGCCCACCACGCGCTGGTCCTCGGCCCCTGCGGCAGAACGGCCGTGAGAGGAGGGACGGACAGCGGGACGGACAGCGGGACGGACGGACAGACAGGGGGACCCCACCTGCCAAATCCCGCAGGCGGTTGACGGTGGGCAGCACGGGGGGGCTGCGCGTCTGCAGGAAAAACAGCACCAGCAGTGTCAGCGCGTAGTTGTTGAGGAGGGGGCCGCTCCCGGACGGGTTTCCTGGAGGGGGGAACACGGCATCAGGGACGGGACGGAAAGGGACAAGGATGGGACAGAAAGGGACAGGGACGGGGAGGGAACGGGACGGGGAGGGACACGGGACGGGGAGGGACACGGGACGGGGAGGGACACGGGACGGGACGGGGACGGGACCGGGGACGGGGACGGGACCGGGACGGGACCGGGACGGGACAGGGACGGGATGGGACAGGGACGGGACCGGGACAGGGATGGGACCGGGACAGGGACGGGACAGGGACGGGACAGGGACGCGAAGCGATGAGAGGGGTTAAAAGGAATGAGAAGGGACAGGAGGAACAGAAAGGGATGGGATAGAAGGAAGGGGAAGGGATGGGAGAGGACGGGACGGGATGGGAAGGGAAGCGATGAGAGGGGATAGAAGGAATGCGAGGGGACGGGAAAGGGAGACCGAGAAAGGGACGGGAGGAGACAGAAGGGGATAGAAGGAATGGGAGGCGACAGGAAGGGACGGCAAGGGACGGGAAGGGAGAGGAGAGCATAGAATGCATGGGAGGGGACAGCAGGGGACATGGGAGGGACAGGAAGGGACCCGGTGCCGCTGTCCCGGCGTGTCCCCACCTGCCAGGCCCTGCCGCTTGGCCCAGAGCCGCAGCGCGAACACCAGCGGCCGCACGCGCGCGTCCGCGTCGGCGCAGAGCAGCAGGAACCGCGTGTTGAGCAGCGCCAGCCTGCGGGGACCAGCACACGTCACCGCGGGGACAAAACCCCCGCGCGCCCCCCCAAAAACGGGGCGCCCCGCGGCTCCCCCCACCTGTTGTCGACCGAGACGTCGCCCGCCAGCCCCGACTGCTTGTGGCAGAACTTGACGACGGGCCGGCGGGCGGTGGGGACGGCGCGGACGCGGCGCACGCCCGGCACGCAGCGCCGCAGCACCGCGGCCACCAGCTCCAGCAGCTCCGGCGCCGGCGTGGCCGCCAGGTCCACGTCACTGAGGATGGAGGAGTCGGGGGCGCCCGGCGCTGCCGTCTGCAGCGATTTCGTGGCCTCCAGGTCCAGCAGCAGGTCCAGGTCGCAGCCGCGGGCGCCAAAGCCGTTGACGGAGGAGCCAAAGGGGAGGACGGTGCAGCCTGGGGCCGGGGGGGGGACGCGACCGCGTCACACACGTGTGTCGCGTGCGTCACACGTGTACGTCGTGCGGCGGAGGAGACTCACCAGGGAAAAACTCTGTGAAAACCTCCTGGAAAAGGGCGACCAGGAGGTGCCGCACGCGCCGCTCGGCCTCGCTCAGCGCCAGCAGCTCCACCAGTCGCTGCATCTGCGCCTCCACCTGCGCGGAACTGGCGTCACCGCGGCGAACCCCCCGCCCTAGGACAGCCGGGACCCCCCTGTGGTCCCCAGTGTGTCCCCCCCATCCGCGGGAGAGCCCCATGTCCCCCCCAGGAACCCCCTAAACTCCCAGGAGAACCCCAAGACCCCTCCCCAAACCCTTGACACCCCCCTAGACCCCTGGGTGCCCCCAGGACCCCCCCCAACACCCCTAGGAACCCCAAACCATTAGGACCCCCCTAGACCCCTGGGCAACCCCTAAAAGAGCCTGAGGACCCTCCTGACACCCCTGGGAAAGCCCTGGGACCGCCCCCCCAAACCCCTGGGACCCCCCCAAAACTTCTGGGGTGCCCATAAACCCCTGGATGACTCCAAAGGAGCCTCAGAACCCCCCTGAGACTCCCCCCTCACACCCCCAGGACCCCCCAAACCCCTGGGTGACCCCAAAAGAGCCTCAGAAGCTCCTAGGACCCCCTCCTTGCACCCCCAGGACCCCTCCTCAAACCCCTAGGGAACCCCCAAACCCCTGAGACTCCCCAAACACCCGGGTGACCCCAAATGAGCCTCAGGACCCCCCTGGGACCTCCCCAAATCCCCAGGACCTTCCCAAACCCCTGGGGTGCCTGTAAAACCCTGAGTCCTCCCCTAAACAGCTGGGTGACCCCAAAAGAGCCTCAGGACCCCCCTGGGACACCCCCTGGCACCCCCAGGACCCCTCCCCAAAGCTCTGGTTCCCCCCCAAGCTCCCCGGGGGTCCCCACTCACGTCGGGGGCGCAGCGCAGCTCCTGCTCCAGCCGCTCCGGTTCTGGGGGGTCCCGGCGGGGGCTGCGCCCGGGGGGGCCGTGCCCGGGGGGGCCGGGGGCGAAGGCTTTGGCGCGGCGGGGGCGCACGCGGAGCTGCCGCCCGGCCAGGACGTGCCGCGGTTGTGCCAGCGCCCGCTCGCACCCAGCGGCCTCGCGCAGCTCCACGATGGCGTAGGCGCCCTAGGACACGGGGGGACACGGTCACGGGGGGACACGGTCACGGGGATGCGCTCACAGGGGAACGTGGGGGTACACGGACATGGTGACACGGGCCACACGAGGGGACGTGGAGGGACATGGAAATGAAGACGTGGTCACGGGGGGACATGGACATGAGGACACGGGGATACAGTCACGGGGGAACATGGGGGGACACGGTCACGGGGGACACAAGGGACAGGGCGACGCAAGGGACGGGGGAACATGAGGGGACATGGAAATGGGGGACACAGGGGACACGGTCATGGGGAAACATGGGGGGACATGGACGGAGGGACACGGTCACGGGGGACACACAGAGACAGGGGGACACACAGGGACACGGTCACGGGGACACGGGGAGACACAGACACAGGGTCATGGACAGGAGAGGGACATGGGGGATACGATCACGGGGGGGTGACGTGGAGGGACGTGGGGGGGATGCGGACACGGGGGGACACGGACCCAGGGGGCACATGGGGACAAGGGGACACAGACCCAGGGGGCACATGGGGATGGGGGGACACGGACCCAGGGGGCACACGGGGACAAGGGGACACGGACCCAGGGGGCACACGGGGACAAGGGGACACGGACCCAGGGGGCACACGGGGACAAGGGGACACGGTCACGTGGTTATGAGAGAACATGGTGGGACATGGGGTCACGGGGACACGGGGGACAGGGACACGGGGGGACATGGGGAGACACAGAGACATGGACACGAGGGGGACACGATCACGGGGGGGTGACATGGAGGGACACGATGGGGGGCGATCACGGGTGGGATGCAGATGCGGGGGGACACGGGGGGACACGGGGGGACACGGCCACGGCCTCCCCCGCCCTCACCTTGTCCTTGTCCATCACCACGGTCGCCACGTCCCCGAAGGCCCCGAAGTACCGGGCGAGCTCCGTGTCCGCGGTGCCGCGGGCGAAGCCGCTCACGAACAAACTCCGCCGCTCCTGCGCAAACCGCTCGGCCCGGAGGCTCCGCAGCCGCCGGTGCTTCTTCCCCCGGAGATGCTCCGCCAGGCTCGGGGCTGCGGGGGAAAACGGCCGCGTCAAACGGGGTCCCGGGACACCGACACCCCCCCCAAACACACACACATACACCGCTCCCGGAGCCGGCGCTCAACTCACGGTTGGCTGCGGTGACCTGGCACAGGCGGCAGCGGAACCCGCCCCGCGGCAGCGGCTCCACGTCCGGGTCCGGCTCCGCGTCCATGGCCGGGCCGCTGCGGCCGGGGCCGGAGCCGCCGCCGCCGCCCGCGTCCTCCCGCGTCCGCCCCGCCGCCGGAACTGCGGGCGGAAGTGGTCCGGCCCGCCTGCCTTCCCGCGGGGCTTCCGTCAGCACTTCAGCCACATCCGGCTCCCACCGGAAGCGAGCCCCGACACGACCGTTCCGCCCGGAGTTGCCACCCTGCCCCGGCGCTGGTTTTTGGGTCTCGCTGACACAGGGAACGAATTAGCTGGCCCTTAAAGAGCTGACCCCTAAAGAAATAACCCTTAGAGAGCTGACCCCTAGAGAGCTGACCCCTAGAGAGCTGACCCCTAGAGAGCTGACCCTTATAGAACTAACACCTAAAGAGCTGACCCCTAAAGAGTTGACCCTTAGAGAGCTGAACCTTAGAGAGCTGACCCATAAAGAGCTGACCCCTAGAGAGCTGACCCTTATAGAACTAACACCTAAAGAGCTGACCCCTATAGAACTAACACCTAAAGAGCTGACCCCTAAAGAAATAACCCTTAGAGAGCTGACCCCTAGAGAGCCGACCCCTAGAGAGCTGACCCCTAAAGAACTAACCCTTATAGAACTAACACCTAAAGAGCCGACCCCTAGAGAGCTGACCCTTAAAAAATTGACCCCTAGAGAGCTGACCCTTATAGAACTAACACCTAAAGAGCTGACCCCTAAAGAGCTGACCCCTAGAGAGCTGACCCCTAGAGAGCTGACCCCTAGAGAGCCGACCCCTAGAGAGCCGACCCCTAGAGAGCTGACCCCTAGAGAGCCGACCCCTAAAGAGCTGACCCCTAGAGAGCTGACCCCTAAAGAACTAACTCTTATAGAACTAACACTTAGAGAGCCGACCCCTAGAGAGCTGACCCTTATAGAACTAACACCTAAAGAGCTGACCCCTAAAGAGCTGACCCCTAAAGAGCTGACCCCTAGAGAGCTGACCCTTAGAGAGCTGACCCCTAGAGAGCCGACCCCTAGAGAGCCGACCCCTAGAGAGCTGACCCCTAGAGAGCTGACCCTTATAGAACTAACACCTAAAGAGCTGACCCCTAAAGAGCTGACCCCTAAAGAGCTGACCCCTAGAGAGCCGACCCCTAGAGAGCTGACCCTTAGAGAGCTGACCCCTAGAGAGCCGACCCCTAGAGAGCTGGCCCCTAGAGAGCTGACCCCTACAGAGCCGACCCCTACAGAGCCGACACCTAAAGAACTAACTCTTAACCCACAGCTATCACCTCCCTTAGAGCTTTGCGTAACTTATTGTATGAGAAACAAGAGCTCGCCGGTGGCTTCACAGAGAGGCGAGAGAGGTTCTCCTCCCCTCTCCTCTGCCCTGGTGAGGCCACATCGGCCCCAGATGATCTTTCGAGGTCAATCGAATCCCTGACATTCCGTGATTCTGCGATTCACAGGCTTTGCAAAGATAAAAACCCAGCTGCATCCTTGGGTGAACTAGACAACAGAATCCTGGGCACAGGACAGGAGATAAGCCGGTTCTAACTCAGTTGGAGCCCCGGCCAACTCAGCACACGGGCCAGAGCTAAAAGTGTACGGCGAAGAAGACCCCGGCCTGCGACCACTGCGCAGGCGCAACCAGGAGGTGGAGACTACGGGAATTATTTCCTGGAAGTCACTGTAATACGAATCGCCTTCTCGGGGACAGGTTACGAATACGTACAGGCGTTCCTACGATCTTCGTGAATACGTAAAACTTTACAGCGTCTAAACAAGTTTGCGGGCGCAGAGCGTTTGCCACACCTGGGAGGAGTTATCCCCATGCGCGCGCAGCGCTGAATAAACAGACCTTCTTTATAACCTCGCAGGTTGTAAAGTGATTTCCGCGCCTCACCGCTGAAGAAAAATCGTCGGTTTTATTTCCTGTCGCTACAGAACCGGGACAGCCCGAGATACAAAACCGGGGGCGTTGCTCCACGTACAAAAGGGGCCCGCTGAGGTCACGGGTGGGGTGGCGGTGGGGGGGTCCAGAACGGGCCCACCCCCCCCCCACGGCTTCTATGGAAATAAAAAAAATACAAAAGGGGCCCGGCAGGGGGGGTGGGGGGGTCAGTCCTCCAGGACAATGGGCTCCGAGGTGCTGGCGGGGTGTGGGGGGGCTGGGGGCGCCAGGGCCCCCCCGGGCCGCAGCGGCTTCACCTTGAGGGGCAGGTTGGGGCGACGGGCGGCGCGGCGGAGCTCCAGGTGCGTCAGCGCCTTCCGCAGCGCCCTGGGGAGGAAAACCGGGGGTCGGCGGCGAGGGTGGGGGTCCACGGCACCCTATAGGCCGCCCCGTCGTCCCCCCCCGCTTCCTCACCTGGTGTCCTTGGTGGCCACGAACACCACGGGGTTGGGGGCGTCCGCCGGGTTCAGCTTCTGCCGTTTGCTGGCGGGGGGGGGCCCGGCGCGCAGCCCCGCCGCCAGGGGGCGCCCGTTGGCCGAGAACGGGAGTCCCGAGGCCCCCACCTGGGGGCGTGGCACCGTCAGGCCCCACCCCCCGACCAATCACACGCCACCCCGCCCTGCCCTGCCCCGCCCATCTCTGCTGTCAATCATCCCAAAGCCCCACCCAGCCATCAGCCCAGTCCCCGCCCCCACATCCTTTCGCCCACCAATCCGCACCAGCCCCACCCCTTGTCAATCACCACCAGCCCTGCTCCCATAGGCCCTGCTCCCTGTCAATCACCCCCAGCCCTGCTCCCATAGAATCCCAGACTGTCACGGATTGGGAAGAACCTCGAAAGCTCATCCAGCCCAATCCCCCCCCCGGAGCAGGAGCACCCAGGTGAGGTTACACAGAACCAGGCGGGTGTGAACGGATCCAGAGATCCACAACCCCCCTGGGCAGCCTGGGCCGGGCTCTGGCACCCTCACCGGCAACAAGTTTCTTCTCATATTCAAGCGGAACCTCCTGTGTCCCAGTTTGCACCCACTGCCCCTTGGCCTGTCGCTGGCTGTCAGCAATGGCTCCATCTCCTGACGCTGCCCCTTTCCAGACTGACAACCATGAAGGGTCGCCCCTCGGTCTCCTCTCCTCCAGCTCACAGCCCCAGCTCCTCAGCCGTTCCCCACACGGGAGCTGCTCCACTCCCTCCAGCGTCCCCGTGGCTGCGCTGGGCTCCCAACAGTTCCTGTCCCGAACTGAGGGGCCAGAACTGGACACAATATTCCAGATGTGGCCTCGCCAGGGCAGAGCAGAGGGGCAGGAGAACCTCTAGACCTACTGACCACCCCGCTTCTAATCCCCCCAGGTCCCATTGGCCGCCCTGGCCACAAGGGCCCAGCGCTGGCTCAGCCCACAGCACCTGGTGCTCCCAGCTGGTCTCCCATCCAAGCGCTAACCGGGCCCAACCCTGCTTAGCTTCCGAGATTGGGATCCAGTGCTGGCTCAGCCCGCAGCACCCGGTGCTCCCAGCTGGTCACCCATCCAAGCGCTAACCGGGCCTGACCCTGCTTAGCTTCCCAGATCGGGATCCAGCGCTGGCTCAGCCCACAGCACCTGGTGCTCCTAGCTGGTCACCCATCCAAGCACTAACCGGGCCCGACCCTGCTTAGCTTCCAAGATCGGGATCCAGTGCTGGCTCAGCCCGCAGCACCCGGTGCTCCCAGCTGGTCTCCCATCCAAGCGCTAACCGGGCCCGACCCTGCTTAGCTTCCAAGATCGGGATCCAGTGCTGGCTCAGCCCACAGCACCCGGTGCTCCCAGCTGGTCACCCATCCAAGCACTAACCGGGCCTGACCCTGCTTAGCTTCCTAGATTGGATATTCTCAGGGTGCTGTGGCTGTATATATTCTATATATATGTTCCCCAAGTGTATCCTGATAACATCTGAACTAAACCCTTTTTTCAAAGGTATAGTAGAGAGCAGAACCTCTCTGACCTACTGACCACCCCACTTCTAATCCCCCCCAGGGCCCATTGGCCTTCCTGGCCACCAGGGCCCAGTGCTGGCCCATGGTCACCCTGCTGTCCCCCAGGACCCCCAGCTCCCTTTTCACTGCTCTCCAACAGCTCATTCCCCAACTTAGACGGGAACCTGGGGCCGTTCCTGCCCAGATACAAGACTCTACACTTGCCCTTGGATAGGCCCTGCTCCCTGCCAATCACCCCCAGCCCCTCTCCCATAGGCCCTGCTTCCTGTCAATCCCAGCGAGCCCCGCCCCATACCAAGACCTGGTGGCCACCGCTGCCCCCCCAGTAGCCCCCGTACCCGCACGCGGGGGGGCCGGTGCCCCTCTCCAGCCCCCTCGTAGCCCCTCTTGCCCACCAGCCCCGCCAGCCCCCGGCTCTGGCTCAGCTGGTTGCGGTTGATGGGGGTCTTGGTGCCGCGCGGCGTCTTCGGCTTCAGGGGGGCCTGTGCCGCTGGGGGGTGGAAACAAGGGGGTCAGGGGCTGCCCGGTGAAGAGGGGGGGGCACCTTCTGCTCCCCCCAGCCCCCAAAATCCAGCCCCAAACACCCCCTTCCCCCCCACACACACCCCCCGAACAGGTACCCTGGGGGTCACCCTGGGGACCCCCCCATTCATCCCCAGCCACGACCCCCCTACCAGCCCGGAGACCCGCCACATACACCCCCAAGGATGCCCCTCATTCATACCCCCACCCCCAGGGACCCCCCCTTGCACCCCCAGAGACGCCCCCAGCCCCTCACCCAGCTCCTTGGCAATGGCAACCTGAGGTTCACCCTCAGGCCCCCCCCACATCCCTGGGGTTCACCCTGGGGGCCCCCACAACACCCCACGGGACCCCCCCATTCATCCCCAGCCACCCCCCACCCCAAACAACCCCCCTTGCACCCCAGAGACCCCCCCCACACATCCCCAAGGACGCCCCCCATTCATACCCCCACCCCTAGGGACCCTCCCAAAACATCATCAGGGACCCCCCAATACATCCCCAGGGACCCCCCCTTGTCCCCCAGAGACCCCCAGCCCCTCACCCAGCTCCTTGACGATGGCGGCGAGCGGTAGCCGCGCCAGCGGGTGGATTTTCAGGGGGGTCTTGGCCGCTTTGGGGAGCCGGATGGAGCCTGGAGGGGGGGACACACGATAAGAACCCCTTAAACAGGGCTGGGGGGGCGACAGCACAGGGATCACAGGATCGCAGTGTCAGGGACTGGAAGGGACCTCGAAAGATCATCTATTCACCTCAGGGGCAAAATGGCCCCAAAATCACCTCAGGGTCTAAATAGCCCCAAAATCACCCCAGGGTCTAAATGGCCCCAAAATCATCTCATGGTCTAAACGGTGCAAAAACCACCTCAGGGTCAAAACGTCACTAAAATCACCCCAGAGTCAAAACGGCCCCAAAATTACCTCAGGGTCAAAACGGCCCCAAAATCATCTGAGGGCTCAAAATGTCACTAAAAAATCACCTTAGGGCTCAACATGGTGGCACCAGAATCACCTCATGGCTCCAAATGTCACTAAAATCACTTCAGGGCTCCAAATATCACTAAAACCACCCTGGCCACAAGGGCCCAGCGCTGGCTCAGCCCACAGCACCCGGTGCTCCCAGCTGGTCACCCATCCAAGCGCTAACCGGGCCCGACCCTGCTTAGCTTCCGAGACTGGGGATTCTCAGCGTACTATGGTTGTATGTATTATATATATTCCCCAAGTATATCCTGATAGTATCCGAACTAAACCCTTTTTTCAAGGGCAGAGTAGAAAGCAGGAGAACCTCTGGACCTACTGACCACCCCCCTTCTAATCTCCCCCCAGGTCCCATTGGCCGCCCTGGCCACAAGGGCCCAGCACTGGCTCAGCCCGCAGCACCCAGTGTCCCCAGCTGGTCACCCATCCAAGCGCTAACCGGGCCCGACCCTGCTTAGCTTCCGAGATTGGGATCCAGTGCTGGCTCAGCCCGCAGCACCCAGTGTCCCCAGCTGGCCTCCCATCCAAGCGCTAACCGGGCCCGACCCTGCTTAGCTTCCGAGATTGGGATCCAGTGCTGGCTCAGCCCGCAGCACCCGGTGTCCCCAGGTCACCCATCCAAGCGCTAACCGGGCCCGACCCTGCTTAGCTTCCAAGATCAGATACTCTCAGGGTACTATGACTGTATATATGTATGTATACATATATATATATATGTTCTTCAAGCGTATCATGATAACATCTGAACTAAACCCTTTTTCAAGGGTAGAGAGCAGAACCTCTCTGACCTACTGACCAGCCTTGCTTCTAATCCCCCCCGGGTCCCATTGGCCCTCCTGGCCACAAGGGCCCAGTGCTGGCCATGGTCACCCTGCTGTCCCCAGCTCCCTTTTCGCTGCTCTGCAACAGCTCGTTCCCAACTTATCCCAGAACCGGGGGCTGCTCCTGCCCAGCGCCCTCAGGCTCCCCCCGCGGCTCACACTCGGCCTTGATGGCGTTGGCGTTGATGGGCGCGTAGGGGCGGCGCGCGGCGCGGCGCGGCTGCAGGACGTCGCGGCAGAGCCGGCGCGCCAGGCGCGTGAGCCGCGTGGTCTGCAGCAGGAAGGTCTGGCGGTTCTTGGCCAGCAGCTTGGCGCGGCTGGCGCTCGTGGTGTACGGGGACAGGCTCTGCGCCTCGGGCCGCGACAGGTGGCCCCGGGAGTGCGGCTCCTGCGGGAAAACGGGGGTTAGTGGGGGGGACACGCGGGTGCAGGGGGGGTTACAGGGGGTTATGGGGGTGCTGGGGGGGCTCACAGGCAGATATGGGGTGCAGGGGGGGTTACGGGAGTGTGGAAGAAGGTTACAGGGAGTTATGGGGTGCGGGGGGGGTTATGGGGTGCAGGGGTGTTATGGGGGTGCTGGGGGGGCTCACAGGCAGATATGGGGTGCAGGGGGGGTTACAGGGGGTTATGGGGTGCAGGGGGGGTTACAGGGGGTTATGGGGTGCTGGGGGGGCTCACAGGCAGATATGGGGTGCGGGGGGGTTACGGGGGGTTATGGGGTGCTGGGGGCATTACAGGGGGTTATGGGGTGCTGGGGGGTTATGGGGTGCAGGGGGGGTTACGGGGTGCAGGGGGGATTATGGGGGTGCTGGGGGGGCTCACAGGCAGATATGGGGTGCGGGGGGGGTTACGGGGGGTTATGGGGTGCTGGGGGGGGTTACGGGGGGTTATGGGGTGCTGGGGGGGGTTACAGGGGGTTATGGGGGCGTTACAGGGGGTTATGGAGTGCTGGGGGAGTTACGGAGGTGCTGGGTGGGGTTACACGGGGTTATGGGGTGCTGGGGGGTTACAGGGTGCTGGGGAGTTATGGGGTGCTGGGGGGTTATGCGGGTTATGGGGTACAGCAGGAGTTACGGAGGTGCTGGGGGGGGTTACAGGGGGTTATGGGGTGCAGGGGCGTTATGGGGTGCAAGAGGGGTTACAGGGGTGCTGGGGGGGATTACAGGGGGTTACGGGGTGCTGGGGGGGATTACAGGGGGTTACGGGGTGCAGGGGGGGTTACAGGGGTTTATGGGGTGCGGGGGGGTTATGGGGGTGCTGGGGTGGTTATGGGGTTGTGGGGGAAGGTTACAGGGAGTTGTGGGGTGCAGGGGGTTCCAGGGGTGTGGGGGGAGGTTACGGGGGCGCAGAGGGGATTATGGGGTGGTTATGGGGGTGCTGGGGGCGGTTGCAGGGGGATTTATGGGGGGCAGGGGTGGTTACAAGGGTGCAGAGGGGAAATATGGGGGTGCGGGCAGTGGGGGTCATGGGGGTGCAAGGGGGTTACGGGCAGATACGGGGCGCGGGGGGGTTACGGGGGTGCAGGGGGAGGTTACGGGGGTGGGTTATGGGGGTGCAGGGGGGGTCACGGGGGGGTTATGGGGGTGCAGGGGGGGTTACAGGAGTGTGTTGGGGTTATGGGGGTGCAGAGGAGGGTTATGGGGTGTGGGGAGGGTTTTGGGGGTGCAGGGTGGGGGTGGTTCCAGGGTGTGAGCGCCCCCTGCTGGCTCGGGCTCACCGAGGCGCTGCGGGCCGCCCCCTCCAGCTGGGTGGGGGTCTTCAGCCCCCCGTATTTCTTCCAGTAGATCCAGCAGGAGGCGCAGAGGCGGCACTGCATGTTGGGGGGGCCCCAGGCGTACCACTGGGCAGACTGGGTGGCTGGGGGGGGGCACAGCGGGTGTGGAGACTCCCTCAAGGGGCGTGGAGACCCCCCAAGGGATATAAAGACCCCCCAAAAGGGGCATAGAGACCCCCCCCCACCTCCATATCTACCCCCCAGCCCCCCCCTCTTCCTGCCCAGACCCCAGCGTGTCCCCCACCCTGGACCCCCCATTTCACTGTCCCCCTCATTCCCCCACCCCACTGTCCCCCCCAACCTAGGAACCCCCATCTCACTGTCCCCCCCCCATTTCCCCACCTCAGGACCCCCCACCCCACTGTCCCCCCCAACCTAGGAACCCCCATCTCACTGTCCCCCCCCCATTTCCCCACCTCAGGACCCCCCACCCCACTGTCCCCCCCAACCTAGGAACCCCCATCTCACTGTCCCCCCCCCATTTCCCCACCTCAGGACCCCCCACCCCACTGTCCCCCCCAACCTAGGAACCCCCATCTCACTGTCCCCCCCCCATTTCCCCACCTCAGGATCCCCCACCCCACTGTCCCCCCCAACCTAGGAACCCCCATCTGTCCCCCCACCTCAGGACCCCCCACCCCACTGTCCCCCCCCACCCCAGGACCCCCCAACCCCACTGTCCCCCCCAACCCAGGAACCCCCATCTCACTGTCCCCCCCATTTCCCCACTCCCAGATCCCCCATTTCACTGTCCCCCCCATTCCCCCACCCCAGGGCCCCCCACCCCACTGTCCCCCCCCCACTGTCCCTCCCAGCGCAGCCCCCCCGGGCCCCCCTGCCCCACTGACTGTGGCAGCTCTCGCACGTCAGCCCCTTCTGGAACCCGCCCCCGTTCATGCCGGGTTTGGAGCCCACCGAGATGATCTGGTTGGGGTTCGGCTTCGTGCTACAACAAACAGGGGGGTCGCGGGGGGGCTCATCTTCCCCCCCCCAGGCCTAGGAAGGCATCCGGGCCCCCCCAGGAGGAACAGAGCCCCCCCCAAACTCACTACGTGGGGATGTAGACTTGCTTCAGCTTGCTGTCTGCCTCCGCCGCCTTCAGCCTCTTCTGCGGACAAACCGGGGGTAAGACGGGTGGGGAGGGGTCACAGCGGCCCCCCCAGCCCCACAGCGGCCCCCCCATCACCTGCTGGATGTAGCGGTCGGTGGTTTTCCACATGTAGTAGAACTGCACGATGCTGGCGAGAGATTTCCAGGGCAGCTGCAGGGACGGGAAGGGGAGCGAATTGTGGCACCATGCGGGGGGTCCCTCACCCTGTACTCCCCCCAATCCTGTTCCCCGCGACTCACAAAGTCCTGCCGGATGTCGTTGAAGTCCTTGCCGTACTTCTCCAGCGCCTCCTCGAACAGCATGGCCTCGGACGCCGACCACTCCTCCATCTCGTCGCGGCACAGCACCGGCCCGCCCTGCGGCACCAGCGTCGACATCGCCTTGGCCAGGTCATACCCATTGCGCTGCAGCGTGTCCATGGCGTGAAACTGGGGGGGGGGACACATGCACAAAACGAGGTCAGGAGGAGCCCCCCCCGACCCCGAATTGAACCGGTTTCCCCCCAAAAACCCTCACCAGGGTGATGTCGCGGGAGGCGGCGGCCGCGCTCATGTGCAGGCTGGGCTGGCGGATGGAGCTGCTGCAGTCCAGGGCGCGCGCGAACGTCCCTACAGCCCTGGGGGGGACACGGGGAAACCTGGATGCCCTGGTGCCCCCCTCCCCATGTCCCCGGTGTCCCCACACGTCCCCAGCTGGAGGAGAACCTGTCGCTGAAGCCGCGAGTGGCCCCGGACTTGCCCAACGCCTCGGGCCCCTCCCCGGCCCACAAGGTCCAGCGCAGTGTCTCGGCCAACCCCAAACGCCGCGTCAGCGACCGGGGTGAGCCCCCCGAGACGGGGGACAACGGGGGGGGCACAATGACAATGTGGGGAGCCCTCCGGATGCCGCGGTCCGTGGGCGGAGGGGAAACCTGGATGCCGGGGCCCGTGGGTGGGGGAACAATGCGGGGGATCTGCCCCGGATGCCTGGATCCCCTGGGTGGGTGGGGGCTGAGGTCTTTTGGGGGTGCATGGGGGTCCCGGACGCCTGGGTCCCCTGGTTGGCTGGGGGCTGAGGTCTTTTGGGGGTGCATGGGGGTCCCGGACGCCTGGGTCCCCTGGTTGGGTGGGGGCTGAGGTCTTTTGGGGGTCTCGGATGCCTGGGTCCCCTGGTTGTGTGGGGGCTGAGGTCTTTTGGGGGTGCATGGGGGTCCCGGACGCCTGGGTCCCCTGGTTGGCTGGGGGCTGAGGTCGTTTGGAGGCACAGGGGGGTCCCGGACGCCTGGGTCCCCCCAGACCCATCTCACCGTGCCACCACCAGGAACTGGTCGATCTGCCGGTCCGTCAGGGGGTTGTCGGGGTCCCACACCTTCATCTCCATTTTCTGCTGGTTGCGGTTGTCTGATTCACCTGGGGGGGGCCACAGGAGTCGAGTTGAACCCCTCACGCCCCCCCAAACCCCACGACCCCCCTATAGCACCGTGACACCCCCCAAACCTTCGCCCAGCCGGTCCGGGATCTCCGCCTGGTACTTGCAGCCGACGCGGATCTCGCCCTGATCCGCCAACAGGGTTTTCTGGACAGGGTCGAACACCAGCGAGTAGAAAAAACAGTCCTGGGGAGGATGAAAATTGGGGGGGGGGCTCAGTTTGGCAAAGGGGGTGCCCAAACCTGCTCACCCCCCTCGGGGGGCCGTGGGGTTCACCTCTTTCTCCAGGTACTGGCCCAGGATGTCGGTCTCGTTGAGCAGCGTCACGCTGCACTTCCCCCTACGGAGTAAAGCGGGGGTGTCACCGCAAGGGCCCCCCCTCCCCAAACATCCCAGAGAGCCCCCCCTCGGGCCCCCCACACACACACACCGTATGTGCGTGGCCGGCAGCGATTCGAACTGGCGGGACAGGAAAAGCTCGCGGTGCTTCAGCTGGTGCCGCTGCTGCTCCGTCATGCTGGGCTGCTTGGACTCCTCCTCGAACTCGCCTGCGCGGGACGGGGCGGGGGGAAATCACAGGGGGCCCCCCCACGGCATTGTCGAGCAGGGAGGCGCATTGTTCTCCCCGCAACCCCCCCGCCCCAGCATTTTGGCAGCAGCCCAGGCCGGGGGGGGAGGCGCCCGGCCCTGCTCACACATGTAGGGGTGGAGCAGCGCCGGGGGCCCCCCAGCGAGGCTGGAACCCCCCAGTTCCACCAGTGGGGGGGCAGGGGGGTCAGGATACATCTCACCCCCTACCCCGGGGTGCGCCTGTGACCCCCAAATGTACAAAGCGCCCGCCCTCCCCGGACCCTTGGGACCCCCCCGGGAACCCCCCAGACCTCCGGGACCCCCCTAGACCTCATTGGGACCCACCCGGGACCCCTTCGGGATACCCCTAAGACCCTTGACACCCCCCTGGAACCCCCCGGACCCCCCCTGGGACCCCCACAGACCTCACTGGGACCCACCCGGGACCCTTTCGGGACAGCCCTAAGACTCTTGGGACCCCCCCTGGAACCCCCCAGACCTCACTGGGACCCACCTGGGACCCTTTCGGGACAGCCCTAAGACTCTTGGGACCCCCCCCGGAACCCCCCAGACCCCCCTGGGATCTCCCCGGACCCCCGGGACCCCCCTGGGACCCCCACAGACCTCACTGAGACCCACCTGGGACCCTTTTGGGACACCCCTAAGACCCTTGGGACCCCCCTGGAACCCCCCAGACCCCCCTGGGATCTCCCCGGACCCCCCCTGGGACCCCCACAGACCTCACTGGGACCCACCCGGGACCCCTTCGGGACACCCCTAAGACCCTTGGGACCCCCCCTGGAACCCCTCAGACCCCCCTGAGATCTCCCCGGAGCCCTGGGACCCCCCTGGGACCCCCACAGATCTCATTGGGACCCACCCAGGACCCCTTCGGGACACCCCTAAGACCCTTGGGACCCCCCCTGGAACCCCCCAGACCCCCCTGGGATCTCCTCGGACACCCCCAGGACCCCATGGGACCCCCCCAGGATCCTCTAGGACATCCCTGGGAACCCCCCAGGACCCCCTCGGGACCCTCACAGACCCCTCCTAGGACCCTTGGAACCCCAGCGGGACCCCCCAAACTGGGGGGGACACAGCCCCCCCGGCCCCCCAGCCCCACTCACGCGCGTTGCTGTCAGCCAGGCTGTTGAGGCTGCTGGAAATGTCCCGCCGGCGGAACAGACAAACCACCTTGGCCTCCACGTTACCATTCGCCGTCTGGGGGGGGGGGCACGAAGGTGAGGGGGGGAGCAGCAGAAGCCCCCCCAGGAATTGTGGGGGCCCCATCCCCAGGAATAAGAACCGACCCCCCCTCCCAATAAAGGACCTGCTCACCTTGTTGAGCTCCTCGATACGGCGGACGAGGTAGGGGTTGCTGGAGGAGTTCTCAAAATAGACGTAATCTGCAGCAAAAAGAAAAAAGGGGGTGCGGTGAGGGGAGCCCCCCAGCAGCCCCCCTTTCACTAACAAATCAGGGGGTCCCCTGTTTTGGGGTGGGGGGGCGCTTCTCAGAGAAACAGGGACACCCTCCTCATGGGCACAGGGAGCCCCCCTTCCCAGAATGCGACCCGCACCCCCCCAAAATGGGACCCCCGTCCCCTCACAGACACCGGGACCCCCTTTCCCACCCCCCATTTCTGCCCAGGGGTCCCCACAGCCGGGGCGGGGGGGGGGGTCGTCCCGTCCCCCTCAGCCGCTCTTGTCACAGACCCGGCGCTTCCCCACCGGGGTGCCCCCCTTTTCCTCACAGACACGGTGGGGACCCCCGAGTGCCGCCCACCCCTGGGCCTCGGGACCCCCGTTCCCCTCAGCGCCCCTCACGGACCCCCCCCCCCACGATCCCCTCCCGGGACCCCCCGTCCCCTCACGGCCTTGCCCCGGCCCCGCTGTCCCCGCCGGCCCCGCTCACCGCCGACTCGGTACATATTGGCCGCCATGGCCGCTCCGTTCGGCCGCGTTACCCCCGGGCCCGGCCGCGCTTCATCGCCTCCCGCTCCCGCCGCCTCCGCACCGGCACGACCCGCTCGGCCGCCTTCGGAGCGGCCTCGGCGCGGCCTCGGCTACTTCCGGAGCGCCCTCGGAATCTTTCGGAAGAGCCTCGGGAGGGTTTCGGGCACCTCCGGAGAAGCCTCGGGAGGCTTCGGCTCGGCTTCGGGTCCCTCCGGAAGAGCCTCGGGTCGCCTCGGCTCGGCTTCGGGTCCCTCCGGAAGAGCCTCGGACCGCCTCGGCTCGGCTTCGGGTCCCTCCGGAAGAGCTTCGGGAGGCCTCGGCTCGGCTTCGGGTCTCTCCGGAAGAGCTTCGGGAGGCCTCGGCTCGGCTTCGGGTCTCTCCGGAAGAGCCTCGGGTCGCCTCGGCTCGGCTTCGGGCCCCTCCGGAAGAGCCTCGGGTCGCCTCGGCTCGGCTTCGGGTCCCTACGAAAGAGCCTCGGGAAGCCTCGGTTCGGCTTCGGGTCCCTCCGGAAGAGCCTCGGACCGCCTCGGACCGGCTTCGGGCCCCTCCGGAAGAGCCTCGGGCCGCCTCGGCTCGGCTTCGGGTCCTTCCGGAAAAGCCTCGGGAGGCTTCGGCTCGGCTTCGGGTCTCTCCGGAAGAGCCTCGGGTCGCCTCGGCTCGGCTTCGGGCCCTTCCGGAAGAGCCTCGGGAGGCCTCGGCTCGGCTTCGGGCCCCTCCGGAAGAGCTTCGGGAGGCCTCGGCTCGGCTTCGGGTCCCTCCGGAAGAGCCTCGGGTCGCCTCGGCTCGGCTTCGGGTCTCTCCGGAAGAGCCTCGGGAGGCCTCGGCTCGGCTTCGGGCCCCTCCGGAAGAGCCTCGGGCCGCCTCGGCTCGGCTTCGGGCCCTTCCGGAAGGGGCTTCGGCAAGTTCCGCCAGAGCCGAAGCGCTTCGGAAAAAGTGGACGGGGCGGTGGGAACAAACATCGGGCGCGTTCGGCAATTTCCGGCGGGCCCAATCCTGACCCCAGGCTTTATTGGTGCCTCTCACAGTGCAGCATAAAAACGATGGGGGGGGGGGGCCCCCACCTTGGTCCCCAAGAGGATGAGGAAGGGAAGAAGGAAGGGGAATTTTTTTGGGGGGGTTGCTCAGCGCGTGTCGGGGTCCCCCCCGGCGGGGGGCGGCCCCCCCAGCACCCTCCACTGGAACACGCTGGTGTCCTTGCCCCCCAGCGACACGAGGTGCCCGTCGTCGTGGGTGAAGCGCACGTTGGTGACGTGGCTGCCGTGCCCGCCGTACACGTGGCTGGGCGCCTATGGGACAGGGTGGGTGGGGGGGGGGGCGTGAGGGTGAGACACCCCCCCCCCCAAAAAAAAATAAAAAATTAAATTAAATTAAAAAAAAGGGGGGGTCTGCACCCCCAGCCCACCTTGGGGCGCGCGCAGGGGTACTGGAACAGGTGCACTTTGCAGAAGTCGTCGGCCACGGCCACCACGCGCTCGCGGTGCGACCGGCACAGCGAGTTGATGTCGGTGCCGTCCGAGCCGTCGGGCCACACGCCTGGGGGACAGCGGCCACGTCAGGGACGTCCCCGGACGCCCCCCGCCCCGTAAAACCCGACCCCCCCGCTCACCGAAAACGTGGAAGCCCAACACGCAGGTGTAGGACGCCCATTCGCGGTCCCGGCTCTCGAAGCGGTTGCGGAGCAGTTTGCAGCCCCCGGCGACGTCCCCTATGGGGGGGGACACACATAGGGGGGCGGTGAGACCCCCCCCCAGCCCTTGGGGGACCCCCAAGCCCCCAACTCACAATAGAGAATCTCATAGTCCCCCGAGTTGGACATGATGAAGCGCCCGTCCTTGGACCAGTCCAGATGGGTGATGAAGCTGGAGTGGCCCTGTTGGGGACATGGGACACGGCGGGGGGGCGTTGGGGACAGCGGGGGACAGCGGGGACCCCCCCCTGCCCTGGCCCCCCCCCGGTTCTCACCACGCAGCGCCCGAAGCGGGTGAACTTGCGCCCGCCCTCGGCCACGCTGTAGATGTAGATGAAGTTGTCGTGGGAGCCGATGGCCAGGAAGGAACCGTCTGCGGGGACGGGGACACGGAGGGTTGGGGACAGGCTGGGGGGACGCGCGGGGACATGGTTGGGGGGGGTTTGGGCTCACCCGGGGAGAACCGAACCACCGAGAGCTGCTCGTTCCCGTCCGAGCCCCCGGCCAGGGGCTGCTGAGTCTCAGTGTCCAGGGCCAGCCAGCTGCGGGGACACGGGACGTGGGGACGTGGGGACACACGGGGGACGTGGGGACATGGGAATACACAGGGGACATGGGAATACACAGGGGACGTGGGAATACACAGGGGACGTGGGGACATGGTGACACACAGGGGACGTGGGGGACATGGGGGACATGGGGACATGGGGGACATGGGGACATGGGAATACACAGGGGACGTGGGGACATGGGAATACACGGGGGACATGGGGACATGGGGACACACGGGGGACATGGGGGACATGGGGACATGGGGGACATGGGAATACACAGGGGACGTGGGGACATGGGGGACATGGGGGACATGGGAACACACAGGGGACATGGGGGACATGGGAATACGCAGGGGACATGCTGGGGACATGGGGACATGGGAATACACAGGGGACGTGGGGACATGGGAAAATACAGGGGACATATGGGGGACATGGGAACACACAGGGGACATGGGAATACACGGGGGACATGGGGACACACAGGGGACATGGGGACATGGGGGACATGGGAATACACAGGGGACGTGGGGACATGGGGGACTTGGGGCATGGGGGACGTGGGGACATGGGAATACACAGGGGACGTGTGGACATGGGAATATACAGGGGACATATGGGGGACATGTGGGACATGGGAACACACAGGGGACATGGGGACACACAGGGGACGTGGGGACATGGAAACACACGGGGGACGTGGGGGACATGGGGACATGGGGGACATGGGGACATGGGAATACACAGGGGACGTGGGGACATGGGGACACACAGGGGACGTGGGGGACATGGGGACAAGGGGGACATGGGGACACACAGGGGACATGGGAATACACAGGGGACGTGGGGACATGGGGACACACGGGGGACATGGGGACATGGGGGACATGGGAACACACAGGGGACATGGGGGACATGGGAATACGCAGGGGACATGCTGGGGACATGAGGACATGGGGGACATGGGGACATGGGAATACACAGGGGACGTGGGGACATGGGAATATACGGGGGACATGGGGACATGAGAATACACAGGGGACACGGGGACACACAGGGGACATGGGGGACATGGGGAAATGAGAATACACTGGGGACACGGGGACACACAGGGGACATGGGGGACATGAGGACATGGGAATATACAGGGGACATGGGGGACATGGGGGGGACATGGGAATACACAGGGGACACAGGGACATGGGAATATACAGGGGACATGGGGACATGGGAACACACAGGGGACGTGGGGACATGGGAACACACAGGGGACATGGGGGACATGGGGACACGGGAATACACAGGGGACATGGGCACATGGGAATAAACAGGGGACATGTGGGGGACATGGGGACAGCGGGGGCGACCTGGGGACACGGGGGGACATGGGGGAGACGGGAGGGACATGAGGACACGGGAGACATGGGGGGACATGGGGACGCGAGGGTGACATGGCGACATGGGAATACACAGGGGACACGGGGGGACACAGGAACATGGGGGGACATGGGGACACAAGGGTGACATGGCGACATGGGAATACACAGGGGACATGGGGGGACACAGGAACATGGGGGTGAAACGGGGACATGGGGGGGGACATGAGGACACAGGGACATGGGGGGGACATGGGGGACATGGGGGGGACATGAGGACACAGGGACATGGGGGGGACACAGGAGGGCAGGGGTGTGGGGACCCGGGGAGCGCGGGGTCGTTGGGCTGATCCCACCAGCCGCCCCGCCCCCAGTGTCCCCCCCGGTGTCACTCACCGCCCCGTCAGCAGCCCCACGGCCACCACCTGCCCCCCGGGGTGGAAATCGGCGCAGAGCCCCGTGTCCTGCGGGACGGGGGGGTCAGGCCTGGGGGACCCCCCCCAGACCTCCCTGGACTCCCAAACCCCCTGTACCCCAAACCCCTGTACCCCAAACCCCCCCGTACCCCAAACCCCCGTACCCCAAACCCCCGTACCCCAAATCCCCCGTACTCCAAACCCCTGTACCCCAAACCCCCCCGTACCCCAAACCCCTGTACCCCAAACCCCCCCGTACCCCAAATCCCCCGTACCCCAAACCCCTGTACCCCAAACCCCCCCGTACCCCAAATCCCCCGTACTCCAAACCCCTGTACCCCAAACCCCCCTGTACCCCAAACCCCCCGTACCCCCAAACCCCCCCATACCCCAAACCCCTGTACCCCAAACCCCTGTACCCCAAACCCCCCTGTACCCCAAACCCCCCTGTACCCCAAACCCCTGTACCCCAAACCCCTGTACCCCAAACCCCCCTGTACCCCAAACCCCGTACTCCAAACCCCCCTGTATCCCAAACCCCCCATACCCCAAACCCCTGTACCCCAAACCCCCCCGTACCCCAAACCCCCCCGTACCCCAAACCCCTGTACCCCAAACCCCCCGTACCCCAAAACCCCGTACCCCAAACCCCGCACCCCCAGCTCCAGGCTCCAGGCCAGCGTGTGTTCCATCCCGTCCCACAGACAGAACTGCCCCTGTACCCCCATGTACCCCCACACCAGACCCCCCCAGACCCCCCTGTACCCCCAAACCCCCGTACCCCAAACCCGCACCTCCAGCTCCAGGCTCCAGGCCCGCGCGTTTTGTCCCGTCCCACAGGCAGAGCTGCCCCCGTACCCCCATGTACCCCCCCGTACCCCCACACCAGACCCCCCTGTACCCCCAGACCCCCCTGTACCCCCACCCCAGACCCCCCCCAAGCCCCCTGTACCCCCAAACCCCCCGTACCCCCAAACCCCCATACCCCAAACCCGCACCCCCAGCTCCAGGCTCCAGGCCCGCGCGTTTTGTCCCGTCCCACAGGCAGAGCTGCCCCCGTACCCCCATGTACCCCCATGTACCCCCATGTACCCCCACCCCAGACCCCCCCAAACCCCCCTGTACCCCAAACCCCGTACCCCAAACCCCTCACCTCCAGCTCCAGGCTCCAGGCCAGCGTGTGTTCTATCCCGTCCCACAGACAGAACTGCCCCCATAACCCCATGTACCCCCATGTACCCCCATGTACCCCCGTGTACCCCCACCCCAGACCCCCCCCAAACCCCCCTGTACCCCAAACCCCGTACCCCAAACCCCTCACCTCCAGCGCCAGGCTCCAGGCCAGCGTGTGTTCTATCCCGTCCCACAGACAGAACTGCCCCCATAACCCCATGTACCCCCATGTACCCCATGTACCCCCGTGTACCCCCACCCCAGACCCCCCCCAGACCCCCCTGTACCCCCAAACCCCGTACCCCCAACCCCTCACCTCCAGCGCCAGGCTCCAGGCCAGTGCGTGCTCCATCCCGTCCCACAGACAGAGCTGCCCCCGTACCCCCATGTACCCCCACATATCCCCATGTACCCCCACCCCAGATCCCCCCAGACCCCCCTGTACCTCCAGACCCCCCTGTACCCCCACCCCAGCCCCCCCCAGACCCCCCTGTACCCCCAAACCCCCCCGTACCCCAAACCCCTCACCTCCAGCGCCAGGCTCCAGGCCAGCGCATGCTCCATCCCGTCCCACAGACAGAGCTGCCCCCGTACCCCCATGTACCCCCCTGTACCCCCATGTACCACCACCCCAGACCCCCCCAGACCCCCCTGTACCCCCAGACCCCCCTGTACCCCCAAACCCCCGTACCCAACCCCTCACCTCCAGCGCCAGGCTCCAGGCCAGCGCGTGCTCCGTCCCGTCCCACAGACAGAACTGCCCCCGTACCCCCCTGTACTCCCACACCAGACCCCCCCAGACTCCCCTGTACCCCCAGACCCCCATGTACCCCCACACCAGACCCCCCCAAACCCCCAGACCCCCCTGTACCCCCAAACCCCGTACCCCAAACCCGCACCTCCAGCTCCAGGCTCCAGGCCCGTGCGTTTTGTCCCGTCCCACAGGCAGAGCTGCCCCCGTACCCCCATGTACCCCCACGTACCCCCATGTACCACCACCCCAGACCCCCCCAGACCCCCCTGTACCCCCAGACCCCCCTGTACCCCCAAACCCCCGTACCCCAACCCCTCACCCCCAGCTCCAGGCTCCAGGCCAGCGCGTGCTCCGTCCCGTCCCACAGGCAGAGCTGCCCCCGTACCCCCATGTACCCCCACGTATCCCCATGTACCCCCACCCCAGACCCCCCAGACCCCCCTGTACCCCCAGACCCCCCTGTACCCCCAAACCCCCGTACCCCAACCCCTCACCTCCAGCGCCAGGCTCCAGGCCAGCGCGTGCTCCGTCCCGTCCCACAGGCAGAGCTGCCCCCGTACCCCCCTGTACTCCCACAGCAGATCCCCCCAGACCCCCCTGTACCCCCAGACCCCCCTGTACCCCCACCCCAGACCCCCCCCAAGCCCCCTGTACCCCCAAACCCCGTACCCCAACCCGCACCTCCAGCTCCAGGCTCCAGGCCCGTGCGTTTTGTCCCGTCCCACAGACAGAGCTGCCCCCGTACCCCCACGTACCCCCATGTACCCCCATGTACCACCACCCCAGACCCCCCCAGACCCCCCTGTACCCCCAGACCCCCCTGTACTCCCACACCAGACCCCCCCCAGACCTCCCTGTACCCCCAAACCCCCCATACCCCAAACCCCGTACCCAACCCGCACCTCCAGCTCCAGGCTCCAGGCCAGCGCGTGCTCCGTCCCGTCCCACAGGCAGAGCTGCCCCCGTACCCCCATGTACCCCCCTGTACCCCCATGTACCCCCACACCAGACTCCCCTGTACCCCCAGACCCCCCTGTACCCCCACCCCAGACCCCTCTGTACCCCCAAACCCCGTACCCCAAACCCGCACCTCCAGCTCCAGGCTCCAGGCCCGTGCGTTTTGTCCCGTCCCACAGGCAGAGCTGCCCCCGTACCCCCATGTACCCCCATGTACCCCCATGTACCACCACCCCAGACCCCCCCAGACCCCCCTGTACCCCCAGACCCCCCTGTACCCCCAAACCCCGTACCCCAACCCCTCACCTCCAGCGCCAGGCTCCAGGCCAGCGCGTGCTCCGTCCCGTCCCACAGGCAGAGCTGCCGGTCGTGGCCGCAGGTGAGGAACAGGAGGGCGCTGGGGTGGGTGGCCAGGCCCCAAACCTCGTCCGTGTGTCCCTGCGCGACGGACGGACGGACGGACGGGGGTCACGGCCCCGGCCCCATGGCGGGGAGAACCCCCCCCGCCCCCCCAAAAAGCCACCTGCACGATGGGGGTGAAGCCGCCGCTCAGCGTCCCCCGCAGCAGCGCGTTGCGCGTCGTCCCCACCAGCAGCTCGTCCCCCGGCCCCTCGGCGATGGTTCGAACGGCCCCGAAGCGCTCGGGGAGCTGGGGGGAGCGGGGGTCAGGGGGACACCCCAAAACCCGACATCATGGGAACCCCCGCTTGGGGAGCTGGGGGGCAACGGGGGTCAGGGGGCACCCCAAAACCCTGACAGGGGGCACCCCAAAACCCCGACATCATGGGGACCCCCGCTCGGGGAGCTGGGGGCAACGGGGGTCAGGGGGCACCCCAAAACCCGACATCATGGGGACCCCCGCTTGGGGAGCTGGGGGCAGCGGGGGTCAGGGGGCACCCCAAAACCCCAACGTCATGGGGACCCCCGCTCGGGGAGCTGGGGGGCAACGGGGGTCAGGGGGCACCCCAAAACACTGACAGGGGGCACCCCAAAACCCCGACATCATGGGAACCCCCGCTCGGGGAGCTGGGGGGCAACGGAGGTCAGGGGGCACCCCAAAACCCCGACACCATGGGAACCCCCGCTCGGGGAGCTGGGGGGCAACGGGGGTCAGGGGGCACCCCAAAACCCTGACAGGGGGACACCCCAAAACCCCTACACCATAGGAACCCCCGCTCGGGGAGCTGGGGGGCAACGGGGGTCAGGGGACACCCCAAAACCCCAACATCATGGGGACCCCCACCCCGAAGCACTTGAGGAGCTGGGGGGCAAAGGGAGGCACCCCAAAACCCAACATCATGGGGACCCCCGTCCTGATGCACTTGGGGAGCCAAGCATCAGGGGGGCACCCCAAAACCCCGACACCATGGGAACCCCCGCTCGAGGAGCTGGTGGGCAACGGGGGTCAGGGGGCACCCCAAAACCCTGGCAGGGGGGCACCCCAAAACCCCGACACCATGGGAACCCCAATCCTGAAGCACTTGGGGAGCTGGGGGGCAATGGGGGTCAGGGGGGCACCCCAAAACCCTGACACCATGGGAACCCCAATCCTGAAGCACTTGGGGAGCTGGGGGGCAATGGGGGTCGGGGGGCACCCCAAAAACCCAACACCATGGGAACCCCCGCTCGGGGAGCTGGGGGGCAATGGGGGTCAGGGGGGCACCCCAAAACCCAACACCATGGGAACCCCCGCTCGAGGAGCTGGGGGGCAATGGGGGTCAGGGGGGCACCCCAAAAACCGACATCATGGGAACCCCCGCTCGGGGAGCTGGGGGGCAAGGGGGGGTCAGGGGGGCACCCCAAAACACTGACAGGGGGGCACCCCAAAACCCCCACACCATGGGAACCCCAATCCTGAAGCACTTGGGGAGCTGGGGGGCAATGGTGGTCAGGGGGGCACCCCAAAAACCCAACACCATGGGAACCCCCGCTCAAGGAGCTGGGGGGCAATGGGGGTCAGGGGGGCACCCCAAAACCCTGACATCATGGGAACCCCCATCCTGAAGCCCTTGGGGAGCTGGGGGTTGGGGGGGCACCCCAAAAACCCAGCACCATGGGAACCCCCGTCCCGAAGCGCTTGGGGAGCTGGGGGGCAACGGGGGGCAGGGGGGCACCCCAAAACCCAACATCATGGGCACCCCCTCCTGACATTATTGGGGAGCTGAGGAATCAGGGCATGTTTTGGGGAGCAGGACAAGTTTTGGGGGGCTAGACCAGGTTTTGGGGAGCAAGGGAGGCTTTTGGGGACCAGGGCAGGTTTGGGGACCAAGGGGCAGGTTTTGGGGGGCTGGGGCAGGTTCTGGGGACCAGGACACATTTGGGGGAACCACAGCAAGTTGTAGGGGACTGGGGCAGTTTTTGGGGATCCAACCAGGTTGGGGGGGTCTGGGGCAGGTTTTGGGGACCAGAGCAGGTTCTGGGGACCAGGGTGGGTTTTGGGGACCCAGGGCAGGTTTTGGGGAACCAGAGCAGGTTTCGGGGACCCATTGTAGGGTTTGGGGACCCAGGGCAGGTTCTGGGGACCCAGGGCAGGTTTTGGGGTACCCACCCAGGTTTTGGGGGGGTGGTGTCTCTGTGCCAGATTTTGGGGCGCCCACCCAGGTTTTGGGGGGGCGGCGTCTCCGGGGCAGGTTTCGGGGCGCCCCCCGCAGTTTCAGGGCGCCCCCCCCAGGTTTCGGGGCGCCCACCCAGGTTTTGGGGGGCGGTGTCTCCGGGGCAGGTTTCGGGGCGCCCCCCCCAGGTTTTGGGGCACCCCCCAGGTTTTAGGGGGCGGCGTCTCCAGGGCAGGTTTCGGGGCGCCCCCCCCCAGGTTTCGGGGTGCCCCCCCAGGTTTTGGGGGGGGCGATGTCTCTGTGCCAGGTTTTGGAGCGCCCCCCCAGGTTTTGGGGGCTCCCCCCCAGGTTTCAGGGCGCCCCCCCAGGTTTTGGGGGGCAGATCTCCGAGGCAGGTTTCGGGGCGCCCCCCCAGGTTTCGGGGCACCCCCCCAGGTTTTGGGGCACCCCCCCCAGTTTCAGAGCTCCCCCCCAGGTTTCGGGGCGCCCCCCCAGGTTTTGGGGGGGCAGTGTCTCCGGGCAGGTTTCAGGGCGCCCCCCCAGGTTTTGGGGGGGCAGTATCTCCGGGGCAGGTTTTGGGGTGCCCCCCCCCAAGTTTCGGGGCGCCCCCCCCAGGTTTCGGGGCTCCCCCCCAGGTTTCGGGGGGCGGTGTCTCCAGGGCAGGTTTCGGGGCGCCCCCCCCCCCAGTTCAGGGCTCCCCCCCAAGTTTCGGGGCACCCCCCCCCAGTTTCGGGGCTTCCCCCCGGGTTCCGGGGCGCCCCCCCAGGTTTTGGGGGGCAGATCTCCGGGGCAGGTTTCGGGGTGCCCGCCCAGGTTTTGGGGGGGGCAGTGTCTCCGGGCAGGTTTCGGGGCGCCCCCCCAGTTTCAGGGCTCCCCCCCAGGTTCGGGGCGTCCCCCCAGGTTTTGGGAGGCGGTGTCTCCGGGGCAGGTTTTGGGGCACCCCCCGAGGTTTCGGAGGGCGGATCTCCGGGGCAGGTTTCGGGGCGCCCCCCCAGGTTTCGGGGGGCAGATCTCCGGGGCAGGTTTCGGGGCGCCCCCCCCCCAGGTTTTGGGGCGCCCTCCCAGGTTTCGGGGCGCCCCCCCAGATTTTGGGGCACCCCCCAGGTTTTGGGGGGCGGCAGTGTCTCCGGGGCAGGTTTCGGAGCGCCCCCCCAGTTTCAGGGCGCCCCCCAGTTTTGGGGCTCCCCCCCAGGTTTCAGGGGGCGGTGTCTCCGGGGCAGGTTTCGGGGCGCCCCCCCAGGTTTCGGGGCTCCCCCCCGGGTTTCGGGGCGCCCCCCCAGGTTTTGGGGGGCAGATCTCCGGGGCAGGTTTTGGGGCGCCCCCCCAGGTTTCGGGGCTCCTCCCCAGTTTCGGGGCTCCCCCCCGGGTTTCGGGGCGCCCACCCAGGTTTCGGGGCTCCCCCCCAGGTTTCGGGGGGCCGTGTCTCCAGGGCAGGTTTTGAGGCCCCCCCCCCCCAGTTTCAGGGCTCCCCCCCAGGTTTCGGGGCACCCCCCCCAGGTTTCGGGGCCCCCCCCCAGGTTTCGGGGTGCCCCCCCAGGTTTTGGGGCGCCCCCCCAGTTTCGGGGCTCCCCCCCGGGTTTCGGGGCGCCCACCCAGGTTTCGGGGCGCCCACCCAGGTTTTGGGGGGGCAGTGTCTCCGGGCAGGTTTCGGGGCGCCCCCCCAGTTTCAGGGCTCCCCCCCAGGTTTCGGGGCGTCCCCCCAGGTTTTGGGAGGCGGTGTCTCCGGGGCAGGTTTTGGGGCACCCCCCGAGGTTTCGGAGGGCGGATCTCCGGGGCAGGTTTCGGGGCGCCCCCCCAGGTTTCGGGGGGCAGATCTCCGGGGCAGGTTTCGGGGCGCCCCCCCCCCCAGGTTTTGGGGCGCCCTCCCAGGTTTCGGGGCGCCCCCCCAGATTTTGGGGCACCCCCCAGGTTTTGGGGGGCGGCAGTGTCTCCGGGGCAGGTTTCGGAGCGCCCCCCCAGTTTCAGGGCGCCCCCCAGTTTTGGGGCTCCCCCCCAGGTTTCAGGGGGCGGTGTCTCCGGGGCAGGTTTCGGGGCGCCCCCCCAGGTTTCGGGGCTCCCCCCCGGGTTTCGGGGCGCCCCCCCAGGTTTTGGGGGGCAGATCTCCGGGGCAGGTTTTGGGGCGCCCCCCCAGGTTTCGGGGCTCCTCCCCAGTTTCGGGGCTCCCCCCCGGGTTTCGGGGCGCCCACCCAGGTTTCGGGGCTCCCCCCCAGGTTTCGGGGGGCCGTGTCTCCAGGGCAGGTTTTGAGGCCCCCCCCCCCAGTTTCAGGGCTCCCCCCCAGGTTTCGGGGCACCCCCCCCAGGTTTCGGGGCCCCCCCCCAGGTTTCGGGGTGCCCCCCCCAGGTTTTGGGGCGCCCCCCCAGTTTCGGGGCTCCCCCCCGGGTTTCGGGGCGCCCACCCAGGTTTCGGGGCGCCCACCCAGGTTTTGGGGGGGCAGTGTCTCCGGGCAGGTTTCGGGGTGCCCCCCCAGTTTCAGGGCTCCCCCCCAGGTTTCGGGGCGTCCCCCAGGTTTTGGGAGGCGGTGTCTCCGGGGCAGGTTTCGGGGCGCCCCCCCCAGTTTCAGGGCGCCCCCCAGGTTTCGGGGCTCCCCCCCAGGTTTCGGGGCACCCCCCCAGGTTTCGGGGGGCGGTGTCTCCGGGGCAGGTTTCGGGGTGCCCCCCCAGGTTTCGGGGCTCCCCCCCGGGTTTCGGGGCGCCCACCTCGGCGTGCTGCAGCGGGGCGAGCGCGGGGCTCCAGCGGACGAGGCGCCGATCCTTCCCGCCGCCGCTCAGCACCGAGCCGTCGCGCCGGCGGCACAGGGCGAACACGCTGCCCTCGTGCGCCCGCGTCTGCTGCCCGATCTGGAACGACTCTGCGGGGCCGGCTCAGCGCCGCGGCCCCCCCAGATCCCGCCACGGCCCCCGGGGTCCCCCCCATATCGGGTCCCCCCGGCTCCCTAAGCAAGGGGGGGCAGGGGGCACCCCAAAACCCCAATGTCATGGGCACCCCGTCCTGATGCTCTTGGGGAAGTGGGGGGCACCCCAAAACCCCAATGTCATGGGCACCCCGTCCTGATGCTCTTGGGGAAGTGGGGGGCACCCCAAAACCCCAATGTCATGGGCACCCCGTCCTGATGCTCTTGGGGAAGTGGGGGGCACCCCAAAACCCCATGTCATGGGCACCCCGTCCTGATGCTCTTGGGGAAGTGGGGGGCACCCCAAAACCCAATGTCATGGGCACCCCGTCCTGATGCTCTTGGGGAAGTGGGGGGCACCCCAAAAACCCAATGTCATGGGCACCCCATCCTGATGCCCTTGGGGAATTGGGGGGCAGGGGGCACCCCAAAACCCAACAGGATGGGCACCCCATCCTGAAGTTATTGGGGAGCTGGGGGGCAGGGGGCACCCCAAAACCCCAATATCATGGACACCCCATCCTGAAGTTATTGGGGAGCTGGGGGGCAGGGGTCACCCCAAAACCCCAATATCATGGGCACCCCGTCCTAAAGTTATTGGGGAGCTGGGGGGCAATGGGGGGTCAGGGGAGCACCCCAATATCATGGGCACCCCATCCTGAAGCTCTTGGGGAATTGGGGGACACCCCAAAACCCCAATGCCATGGGCAGCCCATCCTGAAGTTATTAGGGAATTGGAGGGCAGGGGACACCCCAAAACCCCAATGTCATGGGCACCCCGTCCTGATGCTCTTGGGGAATTGGGGGACACCCCAAAACCCCAACATCAGAGTCACTCCATCCTGAAGCTCTTGGGGAATTGGGGGGCAGGGGACACCCCAAAACCCCAACACCATGGGCACCCCATCCTGAAGTTATTGGGGAATTGGGGGACACCCCAAAACCCCAGTGTCATGGGCACCCCATCCTGATGCCCTTGGGGAATTGGGGGGCAGGGGACACCCCAAAACCCCAATGTCATGGGCACCCCATCCTGAAGCTCTTGGGTAGCTGGGGATCAGGGGGTCACCCCAAAACCCCAACACCATGGGCACCCCATCCTGAAGTTATTGGGGAGCTGGGGGTCAGGGAGGCACCCCAATATCATGGGCACCCCATCCTGATGCTCTTGGGGAATTGGGGGACACCCCAAAACCCCAACACCATGGGCACCCCATCCTGAAGTTATTGGGGAGCTGGGGGGCAAGGGGGAGTCAGGGGGGCACCCCAATATCATGGGCACCCCATCCTGAAACTCTTGGGGAATTGGAGGACACCCCAAAACCCCAATGTCATGGGCACCCCATCCTGATGCCCTTGGGGAATTGGGGGGCAGGGGACACCCCAAAACCCCAACACCATGGGCACCCCATCCTGAAGTTATTGGGGGGCAGGGGTCACCCCAAAACCCCAATATCATGGGCACCCCATCCTGAAGTTATTGGGGAGCTGGGGGTCAGGGAGGCACCCCAATATCATGGGCACCCCATCCTGATGCTCTTGGGGAATTGGGGGACACCCCAAAACCCCAATGTCATGGGCACCCCATCCTGAAGTTATTGGGGAGCTGGGGGGCAAGGGGGAGTCAGGGGGGCACCCCAATATCATGGGCACCCCATCCTGAAACTCTTGGGGAATTGGGGGACACGCCAAAACCCCAATGTCATGGGCACCCCATCCTGATGCCCTTGGGGAATTGGGGGGCAGGGGACACCCCAAAACCCCAACACCATGGGCACCCCGTCCTGAAGTTATTGGGGAGCTGGGGGGCAGGGGGCACCCCAAAACCCCAATATCAGAGTCACTCCATCCTGAAGCTCTTGGGCAATTGGGGGGCAGGGGACACCCCAAAACCCCAATGTCATGGGCACCCCATCCTGAAGCTCTTGGGTAGCTGGGGATCAGGGGGTCACCCCAAAACCCCAATGTCATGGGCACCCCGTCCTGAAGTTATTGGGGAGCTGGGGGGCAATGGGGAGTCAGGGGGGCACCCCAACACCATGGTCACCCCATCCCGAAGTTATTGGGGAGCTGGGGGGCAATGGGGGGTCAGGGGAGCACCCCAATATTATGGGCACCCCATCCTGATGCTCTTGGGGAATTGGGGGGCAGGGGGACACCCCAAAACCCCAACGTAATGGGCACCCCATCCCGAAGTTATTGGGGAGCTGGGGGGCAGGGGACACCCCAAAACCCCAACACCATGGGCACCCCATCCCGAAGCTCTTGGGGAATTGGGGGGCAGGGGACACCCCAAAACCCAATATCATGGGCACCCCGTCCTGAATTATTGGGGAGCTGCGGGGCAATGGGGGGTCAGGGGAGCACCCCAATATCATGGGCACCCCATCCTGATGCTCTTGGGGAATTGGGGGGCAGGGGACACCCCAAAACCCCAACACCATGGGCACCCCATCCTGAAGTTATTGGGGAGCTGGGGGTCAGGGAGGCACCCCAATATCATGGGCACCCCATCCTGATGCTCTTGGGGAATTGGGGGACAACCCAAAACCCCAGTGTCATGGGCACCCCATCCTGAAGCTCTTGGGGAGCTGGGGGGCAAGGGGGAGTCAGGGGGGCACCCCAATATCATGGGCATCCCATCCTGAAGCTCTTGGGGAGCTGGGGGGCAGGGGACACCCCAAAACCCCAATGTCATGGGCACCCCGTCCTGAAGTTATTGGGGAGCTGGGGGGCAATGGGGAGTCAGGGGGGCACCCCAACACCATGGGCACCCCGTCCTGAAGTTATTGGGGAGCTGGGGGGCAATGGGGGGTCAGGGGAGCACCCCAATATTATGGGCACCCCATCCTGATGCTCTTGGGGAATTGGGGAGCAGGGGACACCCCAAAACCCCAATATCAGAGTCACTCCATCCTGAAGCTCTTGGGGAACTGGGGGGCAGGGGGACACCCCAAAACCCCAATGTCATGGGCACTCCATCCTGAAGCTCTTGGGTAGCTGGGGATCAGGGGGTCACCCCAAAACCCCAACACCATGGGCACCCCATCCTGAAGTTATTGGGGAGCTGGGGGGCAATAGGGGGGTCAGGGGAGCACCCCAATATTATGGGCACCCCATCCTGATGCTCTTGGGGAATTGGGGGGCAGGGGACACCCCAAAACCCAACACCATGGGCACCCCATCCCGAAACTCTTGGGGCACTGGGGGGCCGGGGCACCCCAAACCCTCTCCCCGGCGCTCCGGGTCGCGCACCTTTGCCGCTCTTGCCGACGGCGCCGCGGGTCCAGGTCAGGATGTTCCCCTCGGAGTCGCCCGTCAGCACGTCGCCGGCGGCGTCGAAGACGAAGCACTGGATGAACTTGGGCTTCTTGTATTTCTGCAACGGGGCAAGCGGTGGCGCCGGGCTGGCGGGGGGGGCGCGCGCAGCAGCCTCGGCACCCCAAAAACCCTCCGCGGCTCACCCCAAAAATGCCCTGCTTCTTGGTGAGCGCGGCGCCGCTCCACGTCCAGAAGTAGACGTGGGATTTGCCGCTGCTGATGATGCTGCTGGTGTCCTGGGGGTTGAACTCCACCGACAGCACCGACTCGTTCGTGCTCTGCCCGGAAAAAAGGGGGGGTCCCCACAAAGGGTCGTGGGGAGCGGGGCGGGTTGTGGGGAGCGGGGCGGGTTTTGGGGAGCGGGGCAGGTTGTGGGGAACGGGGCAGGTTTTGGGGTGCGGGGCGGGTTTTGGGGTGCAGGGCAGGTTTTGGGGAGCGGGGCAGGTTTTGGGGTGCAGGGCGGGTTTTGGGGTGCAGGGCAGGTTTTGGGGCGCGGGGCGGGTTTTGGGGAGTGGGGCGGGTTTTGGGGTGCGGGGGAGGTTTTGGGGAGCGGGGCGGGTTTTGGGGCACAGGGCAGGTTTTGGGGAGTGAGGTGGGTTTTGGGGAGCGGGGCAGGTTTTGGGGTGCAGGGCAGGTTTTGGGGAGCGGGGCAGGTTTTGGGGTGCGGGGCGGGTTTTGGGGCGTGGGGCGGGTTTTGGGGTGCAGGGCGGGTTTTGGGGCACAGGGCAGGTTTTGGGCACAGGGCGGGTTTTGGGGAGCAGGGTGGGTTTTGGGGAGCGGGGCAGGTTTTGGGGTGTGGGGCAGGTTTTGGGGAGCGGGTTTTGGGGTGCAGGGCAGGTTTTGGGGAGCGGGGCAGGTTTTGGGGTGCGGGGCGGGTTGTGGGGAGCGGGGCAGGTTTTGGGGTGCGGGGCGGGTTTTGGGGTGCAGGGCAGGTTTTGGGGAGCAGGGCAGGTTTTGGGGTGCGGGGCGGGTTGTGGGGAGCGGGGCGGGTTTTGGGGCGCGGGGCGGGTTTTGGGGTGCGGGGCGGGTTTTGGGGCGCGGGGCGGGTTTTGGGGTGTGGGGCAGGTTTGGGGGCGCGGGGTGGGTTTTGGGGTGCAGGGCGGGTTTTGGGCACAGGGCGGGTTTTGGGGAGCGGGGCAGGTTTTGGGGTGCGGGGCGGGTTTTGGGGAGCGGGGCAGGTTTTGGGGTGCGGGGCAGGTTTTGGGGCGCGGGGCAGGTTTTGGGGTGCGAGGGAGGTTTTGGGGTGCGGAGCAGGTTTTGGGGCACGGGGCGGGTTGTGGGGAGCGGGGCGGGTTTTTGGGGTGCGGGGCAGGTTTTGGGGCGCGGGGCAGGTTTTGGGGAGCGGGGCAGGTTTTGGGGAGCGGGGCGGGTTTTGGGGTGTGGGGCGGGTTTTGGGGAGCGGGGTGGGTTTTAGGGAGCAGGGCAGGTTTTGGGGAGCGGGGCGGGTTTTGGGGTGCGGGGCAGGCTTTGGGGTGCGGGGCGGTTTTGGGGCGCGGGGTGGGTTTTGGGGCGCGGGGCAGGTTTTGGGGTGCGGGGCAGGTTTGGGGGCGCGGGGCGGGTTTTGGGGTGCGGGGCGGGTTTCGGGGCGCCCTCACCTTCGCCTCGGCCAGCTTGGCGCCGCGGGCGCAGTCCCACACCGACATCATGTGCTCGTTGGAGTCGTCCACCACGCACAGGAAGGCGCCTTGGTCCTGGGGGGGACGGGGTGACGGGGGGACACGGGGGGACACGGGGGGACACGGGGACATGGGGGGACGGGGGACGTGGGGTGATGGGGGGACATGGGGGGATGGGGGGACACGGGGACATGGGGGGACATGGGGACATGGGGGGACATGGGGGGACATGGGGACGTGGGGACGGGGGGACGAGGGGACACGGGGGGACAGGGGGGGACACAGGGGGACACGGGGACATGGGGGGACATGGGGACATGGGGATGGGGGGACACGGGGGGACACGGGGACATGGGGGTGTGGGGACGTGGGGACAGGAGGACACGGGGGGACACGGGGACGCGGCGTGACAGGGGGACACGGGGACATGGGGGGACACAGGGTGATGGGGGGACGCGGGGACACGGGGGGACATGGGGGGACATGGGGACGTGGGGACGGGAGGACACGAGAGGACACGGGGAGACAGGGCGACAGGGGGACAAGGGGGGACAGGGGGACGCGGGGTGATGGGGGGACACGGGGTGACAGGGGGACGCGAGGACACGGGGGGACAGGGGGACACGGGGACATGGGGTGACAGGGGGACATGGGGGGACACAGGATGACGCGGGGGGACGGGGGGACACAGGGGGACAGGGGGATGGGGGGTGACGGGGGGATGGAGTGACAGGGGGACGTGGGGGGACAGGGGGGATGGGGGGACGCAGGGGGGGACGGGGGGACACGGCGGGGGATGGGGGGACATGGGGGGACACGGGGGGACACGGGGACACGGGGGGACACGGGGACATGGGGACACGGGGGGACGGGAAGGGACAGGGGGACGCGGGGTGATGGGGGGACACGGGGGGATGGGGGGACACGGGGGGACACGGGGACATGGGGGGACGTGGGGACACGAGGGGACACGGGGGACACAGGGACACGGGGGGACACGGGGACACGGGGGGACACGGGGACACAGGGGGACACGGGGGGACATGGGGACACGGGGACATGGGGAGATGGGGGGACGGGAAGGGACAGGGGGACGTGGGGTGATGGGGGGACATGGGAGGATGGGGGGACACGGGGGGACACGGGGACACGGGGGGGACACGGGGACATGGGGACACGGGGGGACGGGAAGGGACAGGGGGACGCGGGGTGATGGGGGGACATGGGAGGATGGGGGGACACGGGGGGACACGGGGACACGGGGGGACGTGGGGACATGGGGACACGGGGGGACACGAGGGGATGCGGGGGGACACAGAGACACAGGGGGACATGGGGACACAGGGACACGGGGACACAGGGGGACACGGGACGCGGGGACACGGGGGGACAGGCGCGGGACGGACTCACGGCGGAGGAGAAGGCCAGGGAGCCCACGCCGCGCTCGAAGCTGCCGAGCCCGACCTGCTGCAGCGTCTGGAGCGTCGACGAGTCCCAGATGTGAACGACGGGCGGCAGCGGCTGCGGGGACACGGGGGACACCGGGGGACACGGGGGGCATTGGGGGACACGGCGGGTATGGGGGGCATTGGGGACATGGGGGGCATGGGGGGCATGGGGGGACATGGGGGACACGGGGGGCACAGGGGGCATGTGGGACATGGGGGACATGGGGGGACATGGGGGGCATGGGGGACATGGGGGACATGGGGGACATGGGGGGACATGGGGGACACGGGGGGCACGGGGGCATGTGGGACATGGGGGACATGGGGGGACATGGGGGGCATGGGGGACATGGGGGACATGGGGGGACATGGGGGGACACGGGGGACACGGGGGCATGGGGGACACGGGGGGCATGGGGGGCATGGGGGACATGGGGGGACATGGGGGGCATAGGGGGCATGGGGGACATGGGGGGACATGGGGGACACGGGGGACACGGGGGACATGGGGGACACGGGGGGCATGGGGGACATGGGGGGGTATGAGGGACATGGGGGGACATGGGGGACACGGGGGCATGGGGACACGGGGGGCATGGGGGGCATGGGGGACATGGGGGGACATGGGGGGCATGGGGGGCATGGGGGGACACGGGAGACATGGGGGGACATGGGGGTCACGGGGGGCATGGGGGACATGGGGGGACATGGGGGTCACGGGGGGCATGGGGGACATGGGGGGCATGGGGGGCATGGGGGACATGGGGGGACATGGGGGACACAGGGGACACGGGGGACATGGGGGACACGGGGGGCATGGGGGACATGGGGGGGTATGAGGGACATGGGGGGACATGGGGGACACGGGGGACACGGGGGCATGGGGGACACGGGGGGCATGGGGGGCATGGGGGACATGGGGGGACATGGGGGGCATGGGGGGCATGGGGGACATGGGGGGACATAGGGGCATGGGGGGCATGGGGGGACACGGGAGACATGGGGGGACATGGGGGACACAGGGGGCATGGGGGACATGGTGGGGTATGGGAGACATGGGGGACATGGGGGACATGGGGGACATGGGGACATGGGGGACATGAGGGGACATGGGGGGACATGGGGGACATGGGGGACATGAGGGGACATGGGGACATGGGGGGACATGGGAGACATGGGAGACACGGGGGACATGGGAGACATGGGGGACACAGGGGGACACGAGGGGACACGGGGGGGTCCATCCCCATCTTGGCCTTGTCCCCAAGCCAGCCGTGTCCCTCTCCTATTTGCATCCCATCCCATCCTCACCTTCATCTTCATCCCACGCTCATCCCCCATCCGCGTCTTTGCCTGCATCCCATCCCGCTCCATCCTCATCCCATTCCATCCCCATCCTCATCCTCATCTTCATCCCATTCCCACCCTCATCTTCATTCCATCCTCATCCATTCTCATCCTCATCCCCATCCCCATCTTCATCTTCATCCCCATTCCCATCCCATCCCCACCCTCATCCCATTCCCATCCTCATCCTCATCCCATTCCCATCCTCACTCTCATCCTCTTCTTCATCCCATCCCATTCTCATTCTCATTTTCATCTTCATCCCATTCCATCTCCATCCTCATCTTCATCCCATCCCCCATTCCATCCACATCCTAACCTCATCTTCATCCCATTCCCATTCTATCCCCATCCTCATCTTCATCCCATCCCATCCTCATCTTCATCCCCTTTCCCATTCCATCCCCATCCCACCCTCCATCCTCATCCCATTCCCATTCCATCCCCATCCCATCCTCATCTTCATCCCATTCCCATTCCATCCCCATCCTAATCCTCATCCTCATCCCATTCCCATCCTCATCTTCATCCCATTCCCACCTTCATCTTCATCCCATTCCCATTCCATCCCCATTCCCATCCTCATCTTCATCCCATTCCCATTCCATCCCCATCCCGTCCTCGTCTTCATCCCATTCCCATCCTCATCTTCATCCCATTCCCATTCCATCCCCGTCCCATCCTCGTCTTCATCCCATTCCCATCCCATCCCATCCTCATCTTCATCCTCATCCTCTCACCCCCATCCCATCCTCATCTCCACCCCATCCCATCCTCATCTTCATCCCATTCCCATTCCATCCCCATCCCGTCCTCATCTTCATCCCATTCCCATTCCATCCCCCATCCCATTCTCATCCTCATCCCATTCCCATCCTCGTCTTCATCCCATTCCCATTCCATCCCCATCCCATCCTCATCTTCATCCCATTCCCATCCTCATCTTCATCCCATGCCCACCCTCATCTTCATCCCATTCCATTCCATCCCCATCCCGTCCTCGTCTTCATCCCATCCATTCCATCCCCATCCTAATCCTCATCCTCATCCCATTCCCATCCTCATCTTCACCCCATTCCCATCCCATCCCCATCCTCACCTCCATCCTCATCTCCACCCCATCCCATCCTCATCTTCATCCCATTCCCATCCTCATCTTCATCCCATTCCCATTCCATCCCCATCCCGTCCTCATCTTCATCCCATTCCCATTCCATCCCCATCCCATCCTCATCCTCATCCCATTCCCATCCTCGTCTTCATCCCATTCCCATCCCATCCCCATCCTCACCTTCATCCTCATCCTCACCCCCATCCCATCCTCATCTCCACCCCATCCCATCCTCACCTTCACCCCATTCCCATCCCATCCCCATCCTCACCTCCATCCTCATCCCCACCCCATCCCATCCTCATCTTCATCCCCACGCCACCCTCCTCCTCCTCCTCCTCCCGGTACCTTCCCATCCTTGTCCACTCCGGCCGCCTGCCCGGTGGCCACGCGGAGCCGGTCGGGGTGCACGGCCAGGCTGCGGTATGGCGGGGGGACAGTGCGGTGAGCGGGGGGGGGGCGCGGCGCGGCGTCCCCGTCCCCCCCCAACCCGCCCCAGCCCGGGGCTCACCAGCGCACGCAGTCGCTGTGGCGCAGGTAGTGGCGCTGCCGCCGCCGCCCCACGTGCAGCAGGACCACGACGCAGGCGATGAAGTAGACGAGCTCGCCCGAGGCCAGCACGTGCAGGTTGGAGCGGCTGTCGCGGCCGCGGTACCCGTAGCTGCCACCGTCAAGGGGGACAACGGGGACAGGGATGGGGACACCCAAGAAGGATGGGGATGGGGATGGGGACAAGATGGGGACACCCCGAGAAGGATGGGGACAAGATGGGGACACCCCAAGAGGGGCAACAGGGACAGGGATGGGGACACCCAGAGAGGGATGGGGACAGCGATGGGGACAAGATGGGGACACCCCGAGGAGGATGGGGACAAGATGGGGACACCCCAAGAGGGGCAACGGGGACAGGGATGGGGACACCCAAGAAGGATGGGGACAGGGATGGGGACACCCAGAGAGGGATGGGGATGGGGTTGGGGACACCCCAAGAGGGATGGGGACGGGGATGGGGACAAGATGGGGACACCCCAAGAGGGGCAACGGGGACAGGGATGGGGACACCCCAAGAGGGATGGGGACAGGGATGGGGACACCCAGAGAGGAATGGGGATGGGGTTGGGGACACCCCAAGAGGGATAGGGACGGGGATGGGGACACCCCAAGAAGGACAACGGGGACAGGGATGGGGACACCCAAGAAGGATGGGGACACCCAAGAAGGATGGGGACAGGGATGGGGACACCCAGAGAGGGATGGGGATGGGGTTGGGGACAGCCCAAGAGGGATGGGGACAGGGATGGGGACACCCCAAGAGGGATGGGGACACCCCAAGAAGGACAATGGGGACAGGGTTGGGGACACCCAAGAGGGATGGGGACAGGGATGGGGACAAGATGGGGACACCCCGAGGAGGATGGGGACAAGATGGGGACACCCCAAGAAGGACAATGGGGACAGGGTTGGGGACACCGCAAGAGGGATGGGGATGGGGTTGGGGACAGCCCAAGAGGGATGGGGACAGGGATGGGGACAAGATGGGGACACCCCAAGAGGGGCAACGGGGACAGGGATGGGGACACGCCGAGAAGGATGGGGACGGGGATGGGGACAAGATGGGGACACCCCAAGAGGGATGGGACGGGGATGGGGACACCCAGAGAGGGATGGGGACAGCGATGGGGACAAGATGGGGACACCCCAAGAGGGACGGGGACACCCCAAGAAGGACAAGGGGGACAAGGTTGGGGACACCCAAGAGGGATGGGGACAGGAATGGGGACAAGATGGGGACACCCCGAGGAGGATGGGGACAAGATGGGGACACCCCAAGAGGGGCAACGGGGACAGGGATGGGGACACTCAAGAAGGATGGGGATGGGGATAAGATGGGGACACCCCAAGAGGGACAATGGGGACAGGGATGGGGACACCCAAGAAGGATGGGGACAGGGATGGGGACACCCAGAGAGGAATGGGGATGGGGTTGGGGACACCCCAAGAGGGATGGGGACGGGGATGGGGACAAGATGGGGACACCCCAAGAGGGGCAACGGGGACAGGGATGGGGACACCCAGAGAGGGATAGGGACGGGGATGGGGACAAGATGGGGACACCCCGAGAACAATGGGGACGGGGATGGGGACACCCAGAGAGGAATGGGGATGGGGTTGGGGACGCCCCAAGAGGGACAACGGGGACAGGGATGGAGACACCCCAAGAAGGATGGGGACAGGGATGGGGACAAGATGGGGACACCCCAAGAGGGGCAACGGGGACAGGGATGGGGACACCCAGAGAGGGATAGGGACGGGGATGGGGACAAGATGGGGACACCCCGAGAACAATGGGGACGGGGATGGGGACACCCAGAGAGGAATGGGGATGGGGTTGGGGACGCCCCAAGAGGGACAACGGGGACAGGGATGGGGACACCCAAGAAGGATGGGGACAGGGATGGGGACACCCCAAGAGGGGCAACGGGGACAGGGATGGGGACACCCAGAGAGGGATAGGGACGGGGATGGGGACAAGATGGGGACACCCCGAGAACAATGGGGACGGGGATGGGGACACCCAGAGAGGAATGGGGATGGGGTTGGGGACGCCCCAAGAGGGACAACGGGGACAGGGATGGGGACACCCCAAGAAGGATGGGGACAGGGATGGGGACAAGATGGGGACACCCCAAGAGGGGCAACGGGGACAGGGATGGGGACACCCAGAGAGGGATAGGGACGGGGATGGGGACAAGATGGGGACACCCCGAGAACAATGGGGACGGGGATGGGGACACCCAGAGAGGAATGGGGATGGGGTTGGGGACGCCCCAAGAGGGACAACGGGGACAGGGATGGGGACACCCCAAGAAGGATGGGGACGGGGATGGGGACACCCAGAGAGATGGGGACAGGGATGGGGACACCCCAAGAGGGATGGGGACAGGGATGGGGACACCCAGAGATGGGGACCCCAGAAAGGGATGGGACCCCCAAACCGGGATGTGACCCCAGAAAGGGATGGGGACAGGGATGGGGACACCCAGAGAGAGATGGGGACCCCCAGAGAGAGATGGGGACCCCCAGATGATGGGAACCCCAGAGAGGGATAGGAACCCCCAAACCGGGATGGGACCCCAGAGAGGGATGGGGACAGGGATGGGGACCCCAAGAGATGGGGTCCCCCAAATTGGGATGGGACCCCAGAGAGAGATGGGGACAGGGATGGGGACCCCCAGAGATGGGGACCCCAGACAGGGATGGGGACCCCCATAGAGGGATGGGGACACCCAGAGAGATGGGAACCCCCAAACTGGGATGTGACCCCAGAAAGGGATGGGGACAGGGATGGGGACAGGGATGGGGACCCCCAGAGAGAGATGGGGACCCCCAAATGATGGGAACCCCCAGACAGGGATAGGAACCCCCAAACTGGGAT